>NC_071269.1:10418074-10713074 GCF_023375685.1 Ictalurus furcatus | reverse complement strand
ATGTGTTAAATTTCTAGAGATCGGCCAATTTTTATAACCAATACCAGTACCAATTATTGGCATGTTTATGTGCCTGATAAATCGATATGCAGAGCTGATTTTTATTTGTTGTTTTACTTCTGTTTTTGACTGAACTTTACAAACTGTTTTATTTACAACAATTTTGTCAATTTCACTTCCTCCTTGCATACAAAACAAAACAACCCAATAAATAGAGGGGTCTGAAAGACTGTAAAAAATAAAAAATAAAGTTACTATTGTGTCTTTTCTTTTTTTAAATAAAAGCTTCGATGAGGTAAACAAACAGGTCAAACAAATAAAGCTCATAAAATAATTCTAACAAATTAAAAAAGCATAAAACAATCTAAACCATTGCTAGAACTATACTCAAACTGCGATCGCTCGCAGAGATAATAAATAAATCATTTCCAAAGAGCTGTAGTTATTTAGATCTTTATTAGCAAAATGAAGGTTATATAGTAAATGTTAATATAATTTAGGGAGTTTTAAACGAGTGGATCTTGTTAAACGCTACATACGGCCATGCTGGGACATCTGTGAGCATCGACCCGATGAGTGAACGGGACTAATGATGAACAGGACATTTTACAAGACTAATGATGAGCATAGACAACCGAGAGAGAATTCAATTAAGCGGTTTTATTTCCAACGTGAACGTTCAAGGCTTTTTTATTTAATTCAGGTAAACTTATGTCTTTGGGACATGACTTGAGCGATTACATGACTCTGTGAGTTAGTCTCTATTTCTTGGCACCAAGCTGCTTAAACTACATATCAACCATTTATGTAACACATCTCATTTGTGCATTAATGGCTGTTATGTTAAATAAAGTTTATTAATTAAAGCAAAGCAAGTATATTTTACCTGTGTACACCCCTCAGATTGCAGTGCTGCAGTGGCGGTCAAAACGTCCATAAGACGGCGCCATTTATCGGTGGATCCGATATTACACAACCGATATCCGATTATGGAAAAATGCTTAAATATCGGGAAAAATACTGGTAAAACCAATTATCTGTCTATCTCTATAAATTTCACAACTGACTACTATTATCTAAATAACTCGGGTTCAAATAACTCAAGCTCCTTTTCAAAATGAAAAAAAGTTATAAATACAGCCACATCAGTAGAACACAGTGTTCCAATTACAGCTCATCTTGTGGTATGTGTGTATAGGTACGGATGGGGAATCTGAATTTCTCCCTGGGAAGGGTGGAATATGACTTTCTGGGCCAGGCCTTGTTTCCTCTGGAAGCTCAAGTGGGTGTTGGAGTCGGTGCATCTATTGTGGCTCTTATTGTACTGGTCATCGTGCTTATATACAGGTACAACACACAACAAGAGTAACTGTAGTCAGTTATAATCCTTTTTTGATAGTATTATGTGTTCATCTGTGCATTCTTATGCATATGTTTGTATGTATGTGTGTTTATCAGGAGGAAGAGTAAACAAGCTCTGAGGGATTACAAGAAAGTTCAGATTCAGCTAGAGAACCTAGAGACCAGCGTGAGAGATCGCTGTAAAAAGGAGTTCACCGGTATCATACTCTTTTGAACATTGTATAGCTTACTGTATACGTTTTTCTTTAAAACGTCGGCAAAGCCCATGTTATAAATCTAAATATTTTCATTATTGATAGATTTGATGACAGAGATGATGGACATGTCTAGCGACTTGGTGGGCTCAGGGATTCCCTTCCTGGACTACCGCAACTATGCTGAGAGGATATTCTTCCCTGGCCACCGGGAGTCGCCACTGAAGCGAGATCTGGATGTGCCAGCTTGTCGTCGGACTACTGTGGAGCAGGGCCTCGTCCAGCTCTCCAATTTACTGAACAGCAAGCTGTTCCTCATCAAGGTAGCTTCCTCTGCATATTAAAAAATATTTGTAATGCTGACATGATATGGAAAATCATGCTTGTCATATAGTGATGTTGAATGTGTGTGTGTGTGTGTGTGTGTGTGTATGAGCAGTTCATCCACACTTTGGAGAGCCAGAGGACGTTCTCTCCGCGGGACCGTGCATATGTGGCCTCCCTCCTTACAGTGGCACTGCATGAAAAGCTGGAGTATTTCACTGACATTTTGAAAACCCTGTTGAGTCACTTGGTGGAGCAGTACACCACCAAAAACCCCAAACTTATGCTGCGCAGGTCAGTGCCCAGCATCTCGATCTTAAACTAAGCAGAAAACGTCTTTCTCAAGACCAACAAAACACAGTCTACATTATATTACTAACCACAAATCCCACCATGATGCTCACATAGTCAGCAGTAAGCAAAAATATTATATCCAAAAATAAGTAATCAAATAAAATCCAAACTTTACAAAATAATTTTAAAGATTAGATGCAGACTTCCCCTGGAGTCAGTGAGTTTGCTTCTAGAAACGCTCAACTTTTAGAAGATTTCAGCAGTGCACCCTGCATTTCAGCTGCTCTTCACTTGTAATTGCAGGACCGAGTCAGTGGTGGAGAAGCTGCTTACCAACTGGATGTCCATCTGCCTTTATTCCTTCCTCAGAGTAACGTCCACACATTAACCTACACTCTCACCCACAGTGAACCTGCATACCTAATCTCAGATCAAAAAAAATAATAAGTCAAATTGAATTGTTAATGTAATTACCTAGATTGAAACTGTTCTACACAGAATTGTGAGCTCAGCTTTGTTTAGTAATTCACTCGGTTGCTTTGTGTAATGCAGGAATCCGCAGGTGAGTCGTTCTATATGTTATTCCGAGCCATAAAACACCAGGTGGAAAAGGGCCCTGTGGATGCTGTAACTAGCAAGGCCAAATATACTCTCAACGACAACCGGCTACTGCGTGATGACGTGGAGTACCACATACTAGTAAGAAATACATCCAGTGTAAAAGTTTTGGTCATATAATCACTTGTCTTTCCTTGTGTATTTGTATATAGTGTTATAGAGAGTCACAGGTAATTATTTTATTAAGGTTTTACAGACAGTTCTTCTTAAAGGACTATAACCAGGCCACTATTTCAGAGGAATAAATTACATTGTAGTACATCACCCTGTTCTGTATTTGCGCTTCAGACACTGAATGTCCTGGTAACCAGTGGAGGCCCAAATGAGTCTCAGACAGTTCCTGTAAAAGTGCTGGACTGTGACACCATCACACAGGTGAAGGAGAAGATCTTGGAGCATACATGGAAGGGCACATCATACTCTCAGAGACCCTCCACAGACTCAGTGCACTTAGGTAAGAGCTCCTGCAGCCACTTGCATTAGACCAACTGAATACACTGTAGCCCTGTGAACTCTGACTTAAAGCAGTTAGAGGTAAAGAAAATTATACTTAAATTATATAACTAGCATGTTATGATGTCGAATGCTAATGAAGAAAGCTCATGTTTTGGCATATCGTAAAGTGAAATCTTTCCTTAATTACCAGCATTGATTTGTTGTACAGTGTCTTCAAGGAAGGAGAAGTTAATATTGTCTCTTTTTCATTGCTAATGTAGAATGGAGGGCTGGGATAGCGGGACACCTAATCCTGTCGGATGAAGACCTGACCTCAGTGGTGCAGGGATCATGGAAACGCCTAAACACTTTGCAGCACTACAAGGTCCAATCTGTGTATTGTAGTATAATGTTATGTATAGGAATGTGAATAATGATTAATTTTTTACTCAATAAAGCTTCGGTTTGATGTTCTTTAGTGAATTACCTACTTTAACACTATAAATATGACATCCATCCATCCATCCATGTTCCATACCGCTTATCCTACACCGGGTCGCAGCGAGCTTGGAGCCTGTCCTAGGGGACTCGGGGCATAAGGCGTGGGGCACCCTGGACGGGGTGCCAACCCATTGCAGGGCACAATCGCAAACATTCACACACAATACGGACAATTTGGAAATGCCAATCAGCCTACAACGCATGTCTTTGGACTGGGGGAGTAAACCGGAATACCCGGATTAAATGGAGAGAACATGCAAGTTTCACGCGCACAGGGCGGAGGCGGGCTCCGAATCCCCAATCCCAGAGGTGTAAGGCGAACGTGCTAACACTAAACCACCATGGAGGTGGACTCACTGCTCAGTTCCTTCAGAATCACATTCATGTCCCTGGTGTCAGAAGTAGATCAGTCTCACATAAATAAAATACAGCTTGAACTTTTTCAGCCTATAGGTGATAGCTAAATCTCTTCTGTTGTGTTTGTGTGCTCATCTCCGACATAGGTTCATATAGCCATATTTTCGATGTTGTTGATGCAACTGATATACTGACTTTTTTGCGATCCTTAGTTGTTCTTACTTTGCTTCTGATTACTGTGTCAGGTTCCTGATGGTGCCACCGTAACACTGGTATCACGACAGTCCAAAGACATCCACCATGACAGTCATGACTACATACCAGGAGAGAGTGAGTCTTATAGTACACTGCTCTGGCAAGAAGATTTATATGAATATTACCACATAACCAGGTTACTCTCTTTCATACTCTCTGTCTGTCTGCCAGAGACTCCTATGTTAGAGGATGGGGAAGACGAAGGGATAAGGCTGTGGCATCTGGAGAAAGCCAGTGAAGAGCCAGAGCTGTCCAAACACAGACGAGGGAGTCTGAGAGAAAGAGAGCGAGAGAGAGCCAAAGCCATACCAGAGATCTACCTCACACGCCTGTTGTCTATGAAGGTAGTACACACGTGCACACACACACACACACACACACACACACACACACACACACACAACCGCAAGCAGTCTAGCTGTATGGTGTCTTCTCGTCTTTCTACTCTCGACTTTGTGGAAAGTTCAAAGTTTAGTCCCTACAAAGGTTTTACTCTCATGTGCCTGGGAGCAGGCTGTGTGATATGAAGCTCACAAGACTAAGAAAGGCCATATTGATTAACATGAGGACGTACTGGATGTGGAATGGTGCTCCCTGATGGGTTTACCATGTTCACTGTTTTTCATCTTCAGCAAATGCTTTATCCTGGTTCAGATTACTAATTTGTTTCTATTTTGGAAAAAAAAAAAAAAAGTATTACAAATGAAAATAATAACAGTGGGAACGGGTGGGATTGGTCAAGCATGTCTGCAAGAGTGGGTGGGATTGGTCAGAATTTATGTGGGATTTTCTTTCCATAATTTGCACCACCGTAGCTGTCTAGTCCATCTTTCCTCAATGCTTGCCAGCATGACCTAACCATGGACTGCAACCAAAGGTAGATTAAAGTAGTGTCTGAAAGTAGCTTAGTTTAGCAATGTAGCAACCCATACGCACACTAACATGACTGTCTCTGTGTTGCAGGGCACATTGCAAAAATTTGTAGACGACTTGTTCACCGTGATTCTTAGTACCAGTCAGCCAGTTCCTCTGGCTGTGAAATATTTCTTTGATCTGTTGGATGATCAGGCAGCACAACACAATATTACTGACCCTGAAACCATCCACATCTGGAAGACAAATAGGTAATTGTTCCATAATATAATACATTGCTATCAGTTGTTGGGAATAGTCTGTTCCATTGTGATGAAGACAAGCTGATAGTGAAGCAAGTTACTTGTGTGTCAATGGTTTGCAGTCTACCTCTGAGGTTCTGGATCAATATTCTGAAGAACCCGCAATTCATCTTTGATGTTCCGACCTCAGACAATGTGGACGCAGTGCTGTCTGTTATCGCTCAAACCTTCATGGACTCCTGCACAATCGCTGACCACAAACTGGGCAGGGTAAGCCAATCCAGAGGAGAAGCTTTACACAACTAGCAAACCCCGAGCAAAAAAAAAACAGAATATATATTCGACTTTCATAGCCTTTTAAGGCATGAATGCTATTAACTGCTTTTTTTTCCTTGCATGTATATTTCCTTATGCAGGATTCTCCTATTAACAAATTGTTGTATGCTCGAGATATCCCACGCTACAAACAGATGGTGGAAAGGTGAATGATTTCTGCTATTCTTTTCATTCAGATAGTTGGGGGTTTTTTGTGTGGGTGTAGTGAGTTCCAGAATTATTAGCACCGTTTAACTAAAAGGGGAAAGCTGATTTTGTCAGATAACTGAACGTAATGGAGGTTAGGGCAGATGCAAGTGCAGAAAAGAGCTTTTAACAAAGAGAGGCACGCAGACAAATCCAAATCATGAGACAATAGCGTGGTCGAAAAACAGGCAATAGGTCAGGCGATCTGTAAACAGGCATGAACTAGGCAAGCCAAGAATCCAGAACGAGGAACAAGAAGCAAAATCAATGAACAGAAAACAAAACAAGGAAATGGGTACAAACGCTTGGTAAGGTGAGAACACTCAGTACTTCACAAAGTGCAAAGAGACAGGAGGGGTTTAAATGACAAGCGTAATCAGGGGTGAAACACAAGACAGCTGAGAACAATGATGCACACATACTGGAAACAACCAATGACAATACAGGGGTGGAGACAGGACATAAACAATAACAAAAGCACGTGTCGAAAGTAAACAAAGGCAATGTCACTGAAGACCCAAAAATGTGCGTTTGCTAAGAGCTCGCGCATCGGGCTCGCGCTTCGAGCTTGTGCATTGAGCTCATGCTTCAGGTTTCCGAGCACGCTGCATGCTACAGCACTAGCTCGAGGGGAAATCGTGACAAAGACGACAGTTGGACACTTAATAGAAGATTTTTCAATCCTTCATAAATGTACTGTTTGTAAAAACAAAATAAAAACAGGGAAAAGTCAAAAAAAAAAATTATGGATACAACAGTCTCAAACATTCGACCCATGATGGTAGCTGAGGATTCAAAAAACTACAAATGTTTAATTACAAAAAAAACAAACAAAAAAACTCTACTTTTCTCATCTCACTGGTTTTGACATAAGTCTGCTTTGGCCCATTAATAAAGTTGTTTATGAGCTAAGTAGTCTTAGGTAGAAATTCAGCATAGCACCTGATGTCCATTAACCCCAGTTTCAAGTGAACTGTGATTAGGTGGATTCAACAAGGACAAGCTAGCTAACATTTTGGATGTTTTTAAGGCTGCAACATTTTATTGCAGTATTTTTGATCAGCATTAATATGCCATAAGTAACATTAACAAAGTACCACATATTAATTGCTTTAAAAAAAATTATAAGCCAAATAATCAGCATGTGCATTATTACCAGTGTTCATGCACTCACCAAGTAAAATTAAACCCTCAATGACCAATATGAATCAACATGTTAATTAACATGTTTGTGACCAAGAAAATTCTGATTATTGCACAGGTATTATGCAGATATAAAGCATAATGTTTCTGCCAGTGACCAAGAAATGAACTCTGTTTTGGCAGAGCTGTCCAGGGTAAGCGAGACCTCTTATCCTTCTCTAATATTATAGATACTATATTGGTACTTGATTTATCTGAATGCTGTCACTTGCACTGAGCTCTAGTTAAAATAATAATTACCTAGTGCATCTGTTTACCTGTATCTATGGCCTATATGGTCATGTCATTGACCATACTTACATTTTGCCCTTGCAGAATTACTCAAGTGAAGTGAATCATCTAGTGGCCTTGAATGAGTTATACAAGTACATCAACAAATATTATGATCAGGTAAGAACATTTTGGCATCCAGCCTGTTCTAACCAGCAGTCAAGGGAAAAAGAAAGTACACCCTACTTCAGTTCTATGTTTTTGTTTTTCAGGGTCTAAATAACAATTGTGTGGTCCTCACAAACGTCTATAAACAAACAAATAACCTCAGATGTCAATATGTAGTCATTTTTTCCCCAAAAAGTAAACCAACATTCATAAAGCAGGTGGGAGAAAATAAGTACACCCTGTAATTCAGTAACATGTAGACCCACCTTTAGCAAGAAAAACTTGAAGTACATATAAACTGTAATTTAATGTAATTTCATTACATAAATGGAATTTGTGTAATTAATGTTATGTAAAGTTTAAAGTTGTATCTGCTTTTACCAAATTGATGGTCAAAGGTTAATGGCTCACAATCTTAAAATCACATCAGTTCCATTTTAAATTCAACAGACATTATCAGAAAACAGTTTTAAAGAAATCCAGAACCATACTGAACAAGCCAGAGACAAGAGTGGCAAGAAAGACTGATATGAGGATTCAAAAGGGACTCAAAAGGGAATCCATCCTGTTTTGGATGACAGTAGGATTGATAGTGGGATTATAATTTATATCATTGCTGTATACAGTCATGTAGAGAAAAGGCAAACAGTACAATGTGGATTAAAATGATCCAGAATGTCCTATATGATTTTATAATCCTGGGATTATAGTAAAACAGTCTTTATTTTACAGCAGCAGTTTGTAGGAAGTGCGAGTCTAGAGTATTAACTTTGCAATTGTGCATCTTAAAATGCAGGATTATTCTTGTTTGTGAAATAATTTTTAATAATATCTAAGAGCTTTTCAGTTAAGACTGTCCTTTCAGGCAGTTTGGAATAGTCCTAATTTGATGTTAATTATGTTTTAACCTTTTAGTGGTCTCTGTTAAAATGTGAATCTGTTCAATTTACAAGCGTGCTAGCTTTTTCTCTCATTATCTATTGTAGAGTGAAATGCTGACTCCTATCATCCAGTGATCAGATGGCAAACCAATTAAATTGGAACAATTTGGAAGGTTTTCAATAAAACGCGTCCACTAACTGACATGATTATATAGTTGATGCTATAATGAGGCGAAGACAAAATTTGAACAAATTGACTTAGTAAAATAGTTTCAGACTTGGGCAGGGTGTGTCCTGGAACTGAGCATCACATTATATTCTGTTATTGCCTTTATAGACACTGAGTTTAGTACAGAAATAAATGCTGCTCTCAGAGGACCATGTCCTTGTCAGCAGTCTTGTATGAGGAGGATGAGCATAAGAGTTATGAAATAGACTTGGTAGTCACATCCATTGTGTGGACTTGCACCAAGTTAGAGCCAAGCAGCTGTTAATGGCACTGAATACCCAGAATACATATGTTTGCAAGAATCCTGTTGCCTTCCAAGCTACCAATGAAGACCTCAAATGAAGACATGTTATCAGATAGTGTAACTTGGCATCGGACAAGAGACATGATCGTAAAGAGTGTTTACAACCACAGAGCTCATGAGTGTTAGTGTTCAGCTCATGACTGTTCAGCTAAGCACCAGGAGTGATTTGCTTCTTCACACTGCATACGTTTGTTTAATTAACCATCATTGCGGACACCTTGGTTTCATCAAAAATGAATAATGCACGTTGTGGCTGTCATGGTCTCACCTATCTCACCTGTAGCTCATTACTTCCTTATTTACTTACCATCGCACAGACTTGTTCTCCCTGTGATAGCATTACTGAGCCTGTGTATGTACATCCCCAATTCCAAAAAAGTTGGGACTAGTATGGAAACTGCTAATAAAAACAAAGAGGAGTGATTTGTAAATGTACTTTGACTTGTATTTAAACAAAAAAACGTATAAAGACAAGGTATTTGATGTTTTACCTACCTACCAACTGCTTAGTTTTTTGAAGATAAAGGTTTATTTTGAAATTGATGCTCACAACTAGTTCCAAAAAAGGGGCAAATTAGGACTAATAGTGATGTGACAAGTTGAAATAAGAAGGTGATGTGAAACAGGTGAAGCAATCGTCTAATAATAGTATATAAGGAGCCTCCAAAAAAGGCCTAGTCCTTCAAGAGCAAGGATGGGTCGAGGCTCGCCAATCTGCCAACAGATGCGTCAGCGAATAATCCAACACTCTGAGAACAACATTCCCCAAAGACAAATCGGAAGGATTTTGGGCATTTCACCTTCTACAGTGCACAATATAATTAAAAGATTTAAGGAATCCGGTCAAATCTCGGTGCGTAAAGGGCAAGGCCGAAAACCACTTCTGAATATGTACAATACCTCATACATCACTGTCTTAAAAACCGTCATGAGTCTGTCATGGATATTCTGACATGGGCTCAGGAATGCTTCGGTAAACCTTTGTCAGTCAACACCATTCACTGCTGCATCCACAGATGCAAGTTAAGGCTTTACTATGCAAAGCAGAAGCCATACATCAACACTGTCCAGAAGCGCCACCAGCTTCTCTGGGCTCGGTCTCATCTGAGATGGACAGTAGCACAGTGGAATCGTGTTTTGTGGTCTGACGAGTCAACATTTCAAATAGTTTTTGGACAAAACAGCCATCGTGTTCTCCAGACCAAAGAGGAAAAGGACCTTCGAAGCTGTTAGCGTCAGGTCCAAAAGCCAGCGTCTGTCATGGTATGGGAGTGTATCAGTGCCCATGGCATGGGTAACTTTCACATCTGTGAGGGCAACATTAATGCAGAAAGATATGTACACATTTTAGAGCAATATATGCTGCCATCCAGAGCAGGATAACGCCAAACCACATTCTGCCCTGATTACAAGCACATGGTTGCATAAACAGAGAGTGCAGGTGCTAGCATGGCCTGTCTGCAGTCGTGACCTGTCTAATAATGAGAATGTGTGGCACATTATGAAGCCCAAAATAACGCAATGAAGGCCCTGTACAGTTGTGCAGCTGAAGAAATGCATAATGGATGAATTGGGGAAAATTCCACTTGCTAAACTTAACCAACTGGTGTCTTCAGCGCCCAAACACTTAATAAGTGTTTTTAAAAGAAAAGGTGATGTTACACAGTCGTAAACAGTTAACTGTCCCAACTTTTTTGGAGTGTATATTTTCAAAAATAAATTAAATTCACAAAAGTAAAACATGGAATAATGTGTTAATAATGTGTTTTCAATATAGTACAGATTTAATATAAAATTGAATTTTCAGATGACTCTTTTTGTTTTTTGTTTTTTTTTGCATTTTCTATACTGTCCCAACTTTTTCGGAATTGGGGTTGTACGTATATCTAGTTTGGATTGTTATATGGTTTTTCACTGTTTGTCTCACCCTTTGTTATTTGTTTGCCAGTTTTGGGTTTATGAGTTCTCTGCCTGGATGGATTTTGACTTAGAGTGACTGTGGGTTTCATTCTGCTGTAATAAACTCTGCACTCCATGTAGTGTGTTAATGTGGCTGTGGGGCCAGTATTTTTATTTGAGTTATGACCTTTTCTGAACCTGGTCTCTGTCTCTTTGACAGGTCTGGTAATATAATATAGTTGGAGTAAATTTCACTGGATATTGTGGTAGTGTTAAATCATGTAGAGACGATTAAATAATTATATCTCACAAGCATAGTGGCTGTATCTGTTATTTAAAAAAGTACTTCAAATCAGTACAAATGTGTATCAAGTTTTCTAGGTAACACCTAGCATGTGGTTATAAGTAGTTGCATGCCTCCTCCTCAGCCAATTAGATGAGGGCAGTGTATATAGCTGTATCCGAGAGGGCAAGCCTCATTTAAAGCTATGTGCTCGTTTAGTAATCCAAAGCAAACATTCGTGATCCATCACATCATTTGAGTAAGAACCTTATAATTCCAAGGTCTTAATCTCTAGACTGCCCATTTGCTTTAACTATATTATTGCCTTAATTTTTCACTGTGTCTCTCCCTCTCACTAACAGATAATTGCTGCTCTAGAGGAAGACTCTACTGCTCAGAAGATGCAGTTGGGCTGTAGGCTTCAGCAGATTGCAGCAGCTGTGGAGAATAAAGTGACTGACCTTTGACCTGCTAACTCGGGCTGAAATTTGAGGAGAGTGGAAAAGAAATAAGAGCGAAGGACAGAGATAGAGTTCAGACTTAGGAAGCATGAACAAACTGACTGGGACTTCTGATTTACTCAAAGGTGTTTTAAAGGGAGAAATTCTATGGACAAGTGTGTCCTAAAGGCAGAGTGCCTACAGTGATATTTGGGGGGTTGGGGGAATGGGGTTAAGGTTCTTTATTTATAACGCACAGTGAATCTCATCTCAGTGAAGCCATCTGTCCAGCAAAGTCTAGTCGGTAAAAGAGGTCGAGATATAAATCCAGATGGATTCTTCCTGCTCACCAACAAAATTTCATATTTGCAATATGCTAGCAGGCTTGTCTGGATCTCCATTTGGACTATTTCTGAACACCATCAGAAGATCTTAAGATAATATAATCTTGATTTTTGTAAATCTCTTCATTGCACTCGGGAGCTTAAGATGCTTTCCCTCACATATTTGAAGGATGATCTAGCTCCTTATTAGCTTTTTAAAATATGTCTTATTAAAAAAACACTGCGCACACGGTTTGTCTTACAAGAGCCCTACCATCTCTCTCTTTTTTTTTTCTTTTTTTTTACCTACTCTAAACCTAACTCATTTCTTGTCTTTCTAATGTACAGTAACTGCATACCTGGTTAACTGAAATATTGCAAAAAAAAAAAAAAAAACTGTACACATTGCATGTATTGCTACTGCACAGTAACACATGCTGTTTTCCAGAGTTCATGTGCATTTCTACTGGACAGCATCACACCATAAAATACATATGAAAGTGCTCACTGCTTAAAGAGTGACTAGCCTGATGACAACAAAATAAAAGGTATGTTCAGAGTTCAGAGGAACTCCTCTCCTCTCACATGTTTAATGTGATGTACAGTGTACAATAATCTACATTCAGCCTCATCCAGTCTTAAGATGACAGGATGTTTCAATTTAATTTTTTTCAATTTTATTTTATTTGTATAGCGCTTTTTACAATAGACATTGTCTCAAAGCAGCTTTACAGAAATATCAACATGGTATACAGATATTAAAGGTGCGAATTTATCCCAACTGAGCAAGCCACTGAGTGGCGACGGTGGCAAGGAAAAACTCCCTAAGATGTTTTAAGAGGAAGAAACCTTGAGAGGAACCCGACTCAGAAGGGAACCCATCCTCATCTGGGTTGAAGCAAAGAAGAATACTGTACCATTAAATGTTAAAAGATTCAGGCATAAAAATGTTCAGCTTTTAGGCAAATGAGAGTGAAGTTAAATGGCGCAAACGTTTAAAAGTCGCACTGGCTTAAAGGATATTTAATGGCACTATATCGCCAAATAGCATATGTTCGATGATAAAATGCACTTAACAGAAAACTACTGTACATATGCATCAGATTTAACATGCAACAAGAGCACCCACTGAAAGACCACTAATTCTGAGATATACTTTTGGAAGGAATAACAGCATTAGAATGAAATTGTAACGTAGTTTGTGTCACTATCATGTCCACAACTTTGCTATGCATAACTGTTACCATGAGCACAATTTTGAAACACTAACCTACACAACATTGCGCTGTACTTTTTCATGCTTTGTGCCATAAAGCTCTTCCAGCACACCATTACACAGCACTGCATGATGATATCCATATTCTTCTTGTTTCAGAAAAAAAGACAAACATTTTGATCAGCAAAGTTTTTAATGTCACTTTACAGTAATGAATTTGGTGTACTGTATGCATTGTAGTTCTCATACTAATTGCTAATATAATTCTGTGCAGCTATCATTTAGGCACTGTAATTATTGAACAATTGTTAATAACTAACCTAGTTTGATTATGTAACACGTACAACCAAAGGCTCGGTTACAAGCAAATGATATCCCCTTATCATCAACGCTTAGAAAAACTACTGCCGTGTTGAACGTTATACAGGAAATGAAAATAAAGTTTCATCTGGAATTTCTTAGCGATCAGTCCAATGATATATTCCTGAATCCGAGTAAAGCACAGCGCATTAGGCATGCCATAGTGAAGATCATGGCAGTATGCATGAACTGTTCATTGATGTGTGAAGCAGCCACTCTGTGTCAACCCTGCTTACCGTTTACCTGAAGGATGTGCCAGATTGTTTTATTTATTTATTTATTTATACCATTTCTGGCTGGCTGCTTGCAGTTGATTTATGCGAAGACCAAATTCCCATAAATGATTTCTGACCCGCTTTTGAATTACTCTGAACCCCCATGTCTAGTTAATGACTATAAGTTATTACAAATGTCTTAATTTCAGTGTACTAGACATGAAAGTCTATTTTACAGTGTTATTTTGTAAATCGTGCTTTGTTCATGTACTAATTTCGAGCTGTTCTTGAGCGTGTCATACACAATGTATTCACACAGTCATTTTTTCTCCGGGCGTTTATATTGTAAATAATGATGTAATCAACCATATGCTTTCTGAGCTGTTGAGTTAGTTATGTGTGTAAACTGCCCATTAAATAAAGCTGTTAGCAGTCTGTTGTTTATTTTAATAATCTGCCTATGTAATAATCAATGCCATGACTAATGACTCATCAAGCTTGTCATGAACTTAACAATATGGATGGAACTACTACATACACTACTGTATATTTACATTTACATTTGGCAGACACCCTTATCCAGAGCGACTTACATTTCTCTAATTTATACAACTGAGCATTTGAGGGTTAAAGGCCTTGCTCAAGGGCCCAACAGTGGCAATTTGGCAGTGCTGGGATTTTTAACCTACCACCTTCCGATCAGTAGTCCAATGTCTTAACCACTGAGCTACCACTGGGTATATGGGTAAATGTTTGTGGACACCTAACTATCACACCCATATGTGGTTTTCCCCCAAACTGTTGCCACAAAGTTGGAAGCATGTAATTGTATAGGATGTCTTTGTATGCTGTAGCTTTACAATTTCCCTTCACTGGAAGTAAGAGCCGCATACCTGTTCCAGCATGACAATTCCCCTCTGTCACAAAGCAAGGTTCATGAAGACATGGTTTGCCAAGGTTGGAATGGAAAAACTCCACTGAACACCTTTGTGATGAACTGGAACTCTGACGGCACCTCAGGCCTCCTCAACCAACATCAGTGCCAGAGCTCACTAATGCTCTTGTGGCTGAATGAGCACAAATCAGTTAAATTAAATCAGTTTAGCAGAGCAATAACACACAAACAAGTCCTCTTAAATGTGTTCATTCATTAGGTTCATTATCTGAAAGGTACATTCTGAATGCACAAGTAGACTGAACATACACTCACTACTAATTATCCAATCAGCCAATCATTTCACAGCAGCACAATGCATAAAGCCATGAAGATACAGGTCAAGAGCTTCTGTTAATGTTTACATCAAACATGAGAATGGAGAAGAATGTGGTATTGGAGACTTTAACCATGGCATTGTTCTTGGGGCCAAATGAGATGGTTTGAGTATTTCAGAAACTGCTGATCTCCTGAGATTTTCACATACAACAGTCTGTAGAGTTTCCACAGAAGTGTGCAGCAGTTCTGCAGGTGCAAATACCTTATTGATGAGAGCGGTCAGAGGAGAATGGCCAGACTGGTTCGAGATGACAGGACGTCTACAGTAACACTGTTTAAAACTGTGGTGAGCAGAAAAGCATGTCAGACTGTACAACCTGAGGTGGATGGGCTACAACAGCAGAAGTCACTTGCATAAGTGTTTACTTTTCCATATTTTGTAGTGTGAAATGGATTTGAAATTGGGGTATGTCATGAATCTACACAAAATAGCCATAATATTAAAGTGAGGGGGGAAAGCAATATATTTTGCAAAATGATTGAAAAATTAAAAACATAAAGTTGTCAATGCTCAATTTTTTAGACAGTCGATGTTCATGGCAGATTTCCAACTCAATTATGGTCCATAAGATTATTTTAATTTAGAACATACAGTAGGTTCTAAATGTATTTGCTGGGCTGGACATTTATCAGGTCATGTGATTGACACTCCTGGCATACAGTCTTATATGAATTACTTTGGAGGTGTGAGATCAGTATATACTTAAATGTACTGTGCTGCATTCCAAGCATACGTTTTCCTTAACTAAAAAGGAGAGGTTGAGTTTACCATATAAGGAATCTCCAGTAGAGTGGGATCAAAACGTGAGGTCATGTCACTCAGGACCTTGAACTAAAATATGTCCTCATGACAGACTGACGTGTGTAAAATTAGCTGACAGGACAGTCCAAGTGTCAGCCTACTTTCGGTTTGAGGGAAGATTTATAATGCAATGTTCAGAATACTGAAGAATATCAGATATTGCGGAGGATTTGGAGGATATTACACGTCATTAATCAATTTTGAATGAAAAAAAACACTTGGAAATGTATGTATTTATTTATTTATTTATTTTTATCATTGTTGGAATGAGCATCAAAATATTTGCTGTATGTGGAATAGGCATTCGATTCTTCACTGTGTATTTACAGTGTTTTGAACTACCAGTAACATAGATTACATGTTTTCATGTGAAAGACTATCATTTTTATTTGCGGTAACAATGTCACTAAGGTCAGACCACTTATATTTAAGATAACCAACAAAGTTCAGTTAGAGATCATTATTAAAAGTCCAAATGTAGGAATAATTATGCACACAGTCATCTGACAAAAGTCAGATTTCGCTCGCAATTTCAACAAATATGATGCAACATAATCATTTATGTATTCAGTGGTTTCCATGATGGTGGTGTATCCGGAGCTGATCCCAGACATGAGGCAGGAATGCAACCTGAATGGGACACCAGTCCATCGCAGGGCACCATGTATACACACATTCATACACTCAGTCAATTTAGTTTAAGTCAATCCACCTAACGGAACCCAGAGAAACCTATGCAGACACAGGAACCACACAGACAGTAGCCCGAGCTAAGGATTGTACCTGTAGTTTTGAGCCGGCATTGTTACCTGCTGCAGAAGCAACATAGTACATCCATCCATCCATCCATCCATTTTCTTTACCACTTATCTTACACAGGGTCGCTGGAGCCTGAAGTCTAACCCACAGGACTCGGGGCACCCAGCGGGGGACACCCTGGACAGCGTACCAACTGATCGCAGGGCACAATCATACACACACTCACACACTACGGACAATTTGGAAATGCCAGTCAGCCTACAATGCGTGTATTTGGACTTGGGGAGGAAACCGGAGTATCTGGAGGAAACCCCCAAAGCATGGGGAGAACATGCAAACTCCATGCACATAGGAGGCAAGACTCAAATCCCCATCCATGGAGGTGCGAAGCAAATGTGCTGACCACTAATGAACCGTGCCTCCCCAAGCAACATAGTTTTGTCATGAAATCTTCAAAGATAGATATTTAAAGCTATTACATTACTTATATCCATCCATCCATCCATCTTCTACCACTTACTCCTTTTCAGGGTCATGGGGAACCTGGAGCTTATCCCAGGAAGCATCGGGTACAAGGCGGGGTATACCCTGGACAGGGTGCCAATCCATCGCAGGGCACAATCACATACACACTCACACACCCATTCATACACTATGGACACTTTAGACACGCCAATCAGTCTACAATGCATGTCTTTGGCCTGGGGGAGGAAACCGGAGTAGCCGGAGGAAACCCCCTACATTACTTATATTTATTCTTAATCATTGTTGCTGCATTATATATTTATATCACCTAAAGGACAGTTTCATCCTGTACCTTTCTAGCATTCTGTTCAATCATTACACAAAAAACCATGTCTTTTTCTGCTTCTCTTCACCGTGTTGTTTTCTGTGTCCTCAGTAGTTGCTTTGTAGAGTTTCTCCTTGTTTGTGCCCTAATCTCTGTGCATTATTGGGTGTTAACAAGCTCATGTGAATTGTAGCAAGAGGTCTGGGAACAACATGCCAAACTCTTCACATCATGGGATATAAATTGCTGTGTGGCGTGCGTTTAAGGATAGTGATGTCGTGTTTGCCGAAGTCAGTACCATTTATAGCTTGCTGATAACTCAGTATCTGACTGAAATAAGTTTACACACCATACAAGTGGACAATGCGCATTATTATTATTATTATTATTATTATTATTATTATTAGTTTAGACATTATATGTACTTGTTTGCTTAATTTTAATTCGGTAAGAATATGGAATCAGTCATAGGAAAACTGCTTTGTTCATTTGTTTTACAAAAACTACTGTTTTTATTTAAAATATCAAAGGTTTCCTTTTGATGGCTGAAGTTAAGATTAGTGTTAGATTTAGGTGAATTAATAATTAATTACCTGCATGAATATTTATGTGAATAATGTCCTCACAATGTGTGTGTGTGTGTGTGTGTGTGTGTGAGTGAGAGAGAGAGAGAGAGAGAGAGTAGGAGGTGTAAAGTGGAGAGAGAGAGAGAGAGAGAGAGAGAGAGAGAGAGAGAGAGCTTTCCCAGGAACAAATCCACAGCACACAGCAAAGTCTCTGTAAAAAACTGAAGCCAAAGCCACCATCATGCAGACCAGCAGCAGCCAGTGCTTTCACATATCCAATAAAAAGTGAGTAATCTTTGTTCACTTCATCATTTTATCCAAATTATTTTAATGCACTAATAAATTGTTTTACCTGCATGAAACCTGTTATAACACATACATTGTAATTAAGCGCCATGTAAAAAGCTGCTCCATCACAACCTTATTTTTGGGCAAAATGGAGACATGGACTTGCTCACAGTTTTGTAATGATGCGAAAACTCTGTGCAAATCACTGTACACAGTGCAAATGCTGTTATAAACAGCTACAAATATCCAACTGTTACTGTGGAACGTAAATAACTCGGGCTTACAGAATGTACAGGATGTTTGAGGCACATAATATTATAGGGACTGAAAATGTACCTATTCACTTTGTTCTTATTGACTGGAATACTAAACTAAACAAAGACAGAACAATTTCATAAAATGAATCCATAAGTCAAATAAATATATATGGCATGTTGTGCAGATTCCTTCTTCCTCTGTGTTGTGTGTATCTAATGAGAGGAGAAAATACATACTTTATGTGTCTGTCTCTAAGCCATGCTATGCTTACTGGCCTGGTAACCCAATACTAACAGTGGAAAGAGGTCACTGTGTCCATCTTACTGCAGTTTATATGATGGTCTAAGAATAAAGGCTACAGACAAATGAAAGGAAAATATTTTTGGCCTTCAACAAACTGCCAGAACAGCATTAGTGCACCAAGTCTCTGTAACTGTACAGAGGGATGAACACCATCGTTCCTAAAGATATTCCTTCAGCTGGTGTTCTGATAATGGTGCTGGAGAGCGCTGTCTAATACATCAGTCCAAAATCACACACTGGGTTGAGATCTGGTGACTTTGAAGGCCATAGCTTATGATTTACATCACTCTCATCCTCATCAAAACAATCAGCGAGCATTTGACCGGCGACATTGTCATCCAGGAAGAGATCACTCCCATTAGGATAGAAAAGTTTCATCACAGAACAAAGCTGATCAGATTAACTTTGTATTAATTTGCAGTGACACTTCCCTCTGAGAGCACAAGTGGAGCCAAATTATTCCAGTGAAATTGTTCCAGTGAAATTATTCCAGTGAAATGCCTCTCACAGCATAACAAATCAAAATTTTTCCCCCTTTGTCTCCATTTGTGTGTATGTCACTGATTTATTGTTCAGTATTTGCTCAATTACAGTGGATATAAAAAGTCTACACACCCCTATTAAAATGGCAGGTTTTTGTGATGTAAAAAAAAAAAGAAACTAAGATAAATCATGTCAGAACTTGTTCCACCCTCAATGTGAAATTACAACGTGTAAAAACGAAGTGAAAAACAATCAGAAATATTTTAGGGGGAAAAATAGGAAATTTTACGTAATAATTTGACATTGAAGGTGAGAAGATTTATCTTAGTTTCTTTTTCTTTACATCACAAAAACCTGCCATTTTAACAGGGGTGTGTAGACTTTTTATATCCATTGTACATAAGCATGTATATAAATACTGTATGCGCAGTAAATACTTTTTCATTTGTATGACGGTGAGTCAAATGAAAACCTTAAAAGTGTGACATAAATCACCGAAACTGCATTAAATTTGCACTTGCAAAAGTAAAAATGCAGTACCGGGTTTGTACTGTACAGTACATTGTTCTCAATTACCCCTTCTACTGCTACCTTAAACCTGATATACATTTGTGACACCTCTTTGGAATAAACAATGCAAAAAGAAAAAAACCTTCCTTGTATATGAATATTAATACTGGATATAGAACTTGTTTGTGTGTGTGTATGTGTGTGTGTGTGTGTACCCAAAATAGGTCTCATATTAAAAGAGCACTGTACGCTGATGAGAGAAATGATGATAATGCAGAAGAGGAGGAGGATCCAAGAGAATATTGCGATGGTTTGCACCTCTGTTTTGTTCAATATTGTGATGGCATTTCTACAGACTTTATAAGTGTGAATGCCATGTCCTTGGCCTATATATATATATATATTTATATATATATATATATATATATATATATATATATATATATATATATATATATATATATATATATATATAATATATATAGTGGAGGAAATAAGTATTGAACACGTCAACATTTATTTCAGCAAATATATTTCCAATGAGACTATTCACATGAAATTTTCACCAGACTTTGGTATTAACTCAAGAAATACAAACATATAAAGAAATACAAACATTAAAGTTCATAAATGAAGTTATCTGTAATAAAGCTGAATGACACAGGAAAAAAGTATTGAACACGCTAACTGAAATTTATTTAATACTTAGTGGAGAAGCCTTTGTTTGTAATGACCGCTTCAAGACGCTTCCTGTATGAAGAAATTAATCAGCCGCAGTATTCAGGTGTGATTTTGGCCCATTCTTCTAAATATTTTGTCTTTAAATCTTGTTTGATTTAAAGCTCCAATGGTGCTTACTGGAAGATTCAGAAGTTTTGAAATACGTCTGTATCCGATTTCATCAATATGTTTTGCAACAATAAGGTTGCAAAGGTCTTGGGAGAGCCTTTTATTTTTACCCATCATGAGATGTTTCTTGTGTGACACCTTGGTAACGAAAAGCTTTTTTTATAGACCATCAATTTACTAACCCAGCTGATATTAATTTGCACAGATAGGATGTATAATTACTTTCTAACTACTTATGGATTTCAGCTGGTTCCTTACCTTGCCTTGGAGAACTGCTTTTTCTTAGCGTGTTCAATACTTTTTTCCTGTGTCATTACACTTTATTACACATAATTTTATTTATGGACTTTAAAGTTGTGAATTTTTTATATTTGCAGATTTCTTGAGTTAATACTGATGTCTGGTGAAAGTTTCATGTGAATAACCTCATTGGAAATAGATTTACTGAAAAAATGTTGACACCTTCAATATTTATTTCCCCCACAGTGTGAATATATACATATACATATACAGATATAAACACACACACGCACATGCACACACATATATATATATATGTGCGTGTGCGTGTGCGTGCGTGTGTGTGTGTGTGTGTGTGTGCGTGTGGGTGTGTAACCCCTGCAGCTACAGTTGTGTGTATTCTGTATATAGGAGGCTACCACCCTGTACGAGTGGGCGATGTTTTTAACAAGAGGTATAAGGTTCTGTCCAAGCTGGGTTGGGGCTACTTCGCTACTGTGTGGCTCTGTGTGGACCTCAGGTATGTGTAAATATTGTTTGCTATGTATCAGTCTATGGGTGTGTGTGTGTGTGTGTGTGTGTACGCGCAAAATGGTTTCATCTGGAGAGGTGACCTGGGTTGTTACTTTGGGATAGACATGTTAGCAGAGGATGTCTGTGCAGGCCATCATACATGTGTGTGTGTGTGTGTGTGTGTGTGTGTGTGTGTTTCAGGTCTGGAAGGTATGTAGCAGTGAAGATCCTGAAAAGTGGATCTGGCTTCACGCAGGCTGGCCAAGATGAGTTATCACTACTGCGCTGTGTGAGCCTCTCTTGCTCTTTCTCTCGCTCTTTCTCTCTCTCAACCCTACATGACTGTTGCTCTTGAACCTCCAGGCCAGCAGTCCCTCAGCCTGTCACCCACTGAGAGGACGCATCGTGCAACTGCTCGATGAGTTCAAAATAGCTGGTGTTAATGGCATCCGTATCCTTTTATAACCTACAATAATCTTCCTTCAAATATCCATATGAGGCAAATCATTTATATGGATCGCTGACTCTGATCATTTCTCCTTTGAACACATGAATAAGGTAAACATGAACATAAATTCCAGTTCAATTGTTTTGCAGCTCAAATGTGGCATGAAGTGAAATTTTCAGGCTTGACTTACTGATACAGATGTGTGTCTGGTCCTGGAGTTGCTGGGTCCAGATCTGCGCTGTTGGCAGGTGTGTTTTGGCAAACCTGGCCTCTCACTCACATGTGTCAGAAGAATAATCACTCAGGTGAGTCATAATGAGAATGACACGATTGATTTTGTGACCAATATCGATAAAAAATGTTAAGGTTCGTAAAATGAATATAGTTGAACATGTCATGGAAAATTCTATTTTCAAGTTTGCTGAAACCTAATTATTTATTTTTAACTTGTCAAGATGTATTCTCTGTATAAAACTGGGGAAAACGGTCAAAAACTGCATTCATAATTTATCATGGTTTAATAACAATTTTCTCTAAGTTCATGACCAACAGCAAATGGAAATCTAAGTTTATATTAGAAAACATGCCGGGGGTTTTGGGGGGAGGGGGGTTGTGTGTGGGGGGGATCGGGGGGCGCGGGGGATGGGGCAGGGTGCAAGAAACTTTGCATGATCAATTATAAACCCTGTTAATTCTCAGTACAGACTGTACCCAGCAGTATTAAGCAGCTCATGTGTCATAGCACTTCAGTCTAACTAGTGTTTAAATCCATAAATCTAGAAATCATGGAATGATGGATACTTCAGATTTTTATCGAGTTACTGTGGTTTACATCGCCTATATTCTTTATTGCAATTCTATTAGAAGAAGAAAAAATCCTTAAAAAAAAAAAAGAACTTTACATTCACACATGCCACAATATCATCATTGTAGTTTTCCGTGCATAAATCCATTCTATAATTATGTGATCATATTTACACATGTGAAGTGCACATGAAACACAGGGGGAAAACCTGAGCTACTCACTAGTGTTTTCATTTAGACACAGAGAACTAACGGCCTGGCCTGATATTTTTTGAAAGTATTTTCCATCATTTTCTGTCAGAAGCTATTATTAAATATTACATCTTACACTTTTTTGTAAAAAAAAAAAAAAAAAAATTGTATATATGAGATGTATTTGTAAGAATATAATTCTGAAACCCTTGATGGAAAAAAGGTGTTTCCAGGTGTGCAAATGAACACATCACACAACTACCAATCAGCATTCACCTAAAGGCCATTGGATGCACACTCATGGAGGACTGCGTGCGAGAACGTAGAAAGTGTCTCTTCCTGCAATGTTTACCCATAAAACCTCACTCCGCATCACCATGCAAAACATATTAACGCAGAGGTATAAACCAAGCCTAGAGCACATTTTGCTAGCAGGAGACAGTATTTAAACAAAACTATCTTCCTTCAATTCTGAAAAGATTATCTGTCATCCATGCACACTAATTAATCTGACTAGCACAAACTATTCTATCAACCAGATCTCGCCTCATCCAACGTGTGTAGTGCAGCATGTGGTGGAATTCTGAGTGTGTAGTAACAGCATCGAGATGCGGCTTGATACCACTGTGTGGCTCAGGTGGTAGAGCAGGTTGTCCACTAATCGTAGGGTTGGCGGTTCATTTCCCGGCCCACATGTCTCTCCATGACTTGAGCAAGCCTCTGAACCCCAAGATCCTCCCGAAGGCAAGTTAGCGCCTTGCATGGCAGCTCTGCTACCATTGGTGTGTGTGAAAGGGTGAATGAGAAACAGTGTAAAGCGCTTTGTAGAACCACTAAGTAAAAAGCGCTATATAAGTGCAGACCATTTACCATTCACTGTGAAGTGCATTAAACATACACAACAAAGGAAAATTTTGTTTTGCAAACCTCAAAAGGAAGATGAGTTTATTTTCCTTATCAGGCTGTTGAACCTACTTGTCTGTTGAGCAACTACATTGAACTCTTTTTACCAGAGGCCAAAAGAATTAAATTTCCACCTGCTTTGGGGTGCCCGTGTTCAGCATTGAGTTTTATTGTGATGTCACACTCGACAGTAGTAGTTAATGACTCATATGAAAGTAGATACTCATGGCTTTAAGAATGTGCAGCAATTTCCATAAGTATTTTTTTTTTACCTATCCTACTAGGTTTCAATATTATAACTATATTGTGGCAGTTGTATACAGCGTCACGATACTCTACACACAGAAACCCAACTGTGTCCTGATTAATCTTATAACAGACTTGCAGAAAAAAACAATTAATTTGTTTATACTGATTGAAAATGTCTGATAAGTCAATTTCCATTCCAGTGTACTGTGAGAAAGTGTTAAACAACTAATAGCCCAGAAATGAAATTTGCTCAGCATCCGAGCTACTCGTTTGACCACTCCTGAACTGTCAAGGCAGAATCATGCAGACGTTACAAGAGAAGCAGTGGATTTTTCATTATTATCTGTGCATTATCGACATGATTTGAACTGGTACTAACACATTCCTTTTGGATCAGGACCTCATACCCAGCCTCGCTTCAATTTATTCCCAGGTGCTTGAGGGTCTTGACTATCTACACACACACTGTAAGATCATCCATGCAGACATCAAGCCTGAGAACATTCTGCTCTGTCTGGGGCAGCAGCCTGTAGCACACACAACACACGTAAATCCTGGTAAGAACGAGTATGACATGAAACATCTACTGCATTAATTAATTTAATGAGTAAACTTTATCCTTTGTCTTTCCTGCTCATTACACAAACCTAGAGAACATTGCAGTGAAAATCACAGACCTGGGCAGCTCCTGCTGGGTGGTGAGTGTAATCCTTCATATATTCTTTGTAGGACAATACTGCATTCCAACTCCTCCAATTTAAAAGAAATGTAAGGGCAACCATTCCCATCCAACATACATTGAAATAAAATGTTTCAGTATAAGCACTTCTGCGAGAAGATCCAGACCCAGCAGTATCGGGCTCTAGAAGTTCTGCTGGGTTCTGATTACGGGCCTCCTGCTGATATCTGGAGTGTAGCCTGCATGGTGAGTCACTAGTCGGTTTTCATCTGCTGCTTGTTTTGTAGACGTTTTGTCAACAGTCTTTATTAGAAGGCTCTGTGCACTGAGGTTCAGGTCTGGCGATTGAGCCAAGTGTCATAGCGGGACTCCTTGGAGACACAAGAGACCACAGGGAAATAAACAGACAGGAATAAAGCAACCAAGAACCAGGGCACAAGGGACTAGGTTAATGCTAAACCAGGACTAGGAATAAGTTTGACTAGTGAGCTAATCTATACACAGTGGACACAGAAACTAATCTAACCAAGAAATCAAATTCAGGCATGAACACAAGCTTTTAGAAAACATAACACAAACGTAACAAAATGCTCCAACAAACAAAGGGAGAAAATATGGAACTTAAATAGTTATTTTAATGAGAAAATAACACCCAAAGAAGAAGTTCTACATGGGGAATAAGGGTTCAGGGTGGAACTGCCCCTGATGGCCATGACCCCAATATGTTTTGGGATATTTGTCAGTGCCAAAAACACATTTTGGTCAACTAGGCTGCATCATACTCCTTAACAGTGAACTTTCAAATCCCTCACCATTCAAAGACTGAAAATGATCATTAACACTTTAGCGGGTGGGGACATGGTAATACTATGGGCTCATCTTATGCTCACGTATGTCAGGTAAAGCAGGTGGAGGCGGATGCAAATGAAGTCTGAAGTTTTAAAGTTTAATAAAGTCCAAAACAAAACAAGAACTATGGAACTCGTGGCAATGTACAAGGATAAAGAAACAAAAAACAAGAGAACACATACAGTGTCTCACAAAAGTGAGTACACCCCTCACATTTTCGTAAATATTTGATTATATCTTTTCATGTGACAACACTGAAGAAATTACACTTTGCTACAATGTAAAGTAGTGAGTGTACAGCTTGTGTAACAGTGTAAATTTGCTGTCCCCTCAAAATAACTCAACACACAGCCATTAATGTCTAAACCGCTGGCAACAAAAGTGAGTACACCCCTAAGTGAAAATGTCCAAATTGGGCCCAAAGTGTCAATATTTTGTGTGGCCACCATTATTTTCCAGCACTGCCTTAACCCTCTTCATAACCCTAATCGTAGTCCAAATGTCTATTTCAGCATGTCCATGACAATGCATAAATTACATGTTCATTTCTTCCATGTTTCTAACTAATAAATCAGTAAATGTGGTAGTAAGTCATTGCTAGTGAAATAATGGTAGTGTATTGTAGCTATCCTTTAAATTAAATTACAAAATAATGATGTTACAAAAAAAATTGCTAAATAATTTTGCCCATACAGATTTATATGTTTTTAAAAAATGAACACCAGTAATTGTAACAGTAACATTATTCTGCTTATGTTACTTTATTATTTTATCATTATGTTCCTGAGAGATGTTATAAGGTTACTTACCATAACTGAACTGATTTGTGGTATTTTTTGCCAGATGTTATTGGTAATAGAGTAACAAATTTTTGCCAGGTAACAGAACAGGTGTTTTATATATATATATAAAGGTTAGTTTGTTTGGCTACATCCCCAATCACATTATTTCCATTACTATATTGAATAGTATGGTAGAAAATTGTGCTAAATCACCCATACACTGACCTCAGTTTAACTCTTGAATGGTTCCATGCATCCCCTCTTGTTTAACCTGGATAAATCATTTTTGTGATGTCCTTTACTGCAATCATTTCTAATGTGTCATAATTTGGCCCAAATGTCCAAAGACACATATTCATGTTTTCCATTTTTTTTTCCCAATAGGCTTTTGAGCTTGCCACTGGTGACCCGTTATTTGAGCCCAAAACTGGAAAGAATTTCTCTTTGGAAGAAGGTATACAATGTTACACACACACATACATACACACACACACACACACACACACACCAAATGATAAATAAAACAAATCACAATGCAGTATTCACATTTCAGACCATCTAGCACATATCATTGAGCTGCTGGGAAATATCCCTGCGTCAGTGGCTCTGTCTGGGAAATATTCGTCAAAGTACTTCAACAGCAGGGGTAAGTTGAAAAGCAATGATTACAAATGATACTATTTATTTTTAAATATTAGAGTAAATGCTTTAATAAATAGAATGGTATTTTCATGATTAACTTTTTACTATTATGTATAATGTATGTGGCTAAATTACTAAGGACCGCACAAGAAAGAAAATACACTTACTTTTCCAAATTTACAGATATCTGAATTTCTTCTTTTCAGTTTGGTTTGTTTTTTTGGATCAGTATTGGAAGTAGGTGACAACACATAATAAGGTTTTAATTATTAGAAGGCACATACCCAGCCAGTAAAATTTTATCTGAAGGGTAGGTAGGGCATTTAGAACACATTCATAATTCACTACATAAATACTGGAGGATTTTTGAAAGGCTTATATCAAAATACACAAGGTGATATTAGAGGTTGTATGTGACTTTGTCTTTACATGAAAGAGAGCTAACGATTATGGTGAATTATCGAATGTGGTCCATTGACCCACACTGCTGCTTTTGTTTTGTTCCATCATTGCAGGTTATTGATTTGTTTTTATTAACACCACATTCGTAACACTGAGAAAGTTGTATAAGGTACACATAGTGCTTCATAACAGTGATATAAATGCAAATTTCACTAACACTTTAGTGGGCTTCATAAGTGAAGGTTTATTGGAATGGTGCTTCATAGTAACTTTAAATGCAAATGGAGCACCAGCACTTTAGTTATGAATGGATTCCATATGAGAAGTATAAGAAAACACCGGAACTAATGTGCCAAAAGGTAGGACGACAGGTGGAAACGTATAGAAGATTTTTCAATAAATATGGTGTCAATAAATTAATAACTTTCAGGTTAAAGCTGAAAATGACAGTCTCAAACCTTCAACCGATGACGGTAATTGAGTATTTCACTCTCTTCTCTCCTTCATGTAAAGACAATACAATATACAGTACTTCATAAAATCTTTTATGTCATCTAACTGGTTTTGACATAAGCCTTACATAAATCCTCCAGTACTGCTTAATAAAATGTTTATGCAGTGCTTGTGAATGTCTTAAAGCCCAATGTATGTACCCTTCAAATAAAATGTTTCCCATTTCGCTAATACAAATACAGGCGCACTATGACTGCCGTCGCATCATCCAGGTGGATGCTACACACTGGTGGTGGTTGAGGAGATTTCCCCCATACAATGTAAAGCGCTTTGAGTACCTAGAAAAACGCTATATAAATCTAAGGAATTATTATTATAAAATTACTACAAAGATCTTACAGTTGCCCCCTTTTTTGTTGGCACTTATGCATGTTGACACAGGAGACCTGCAGAGAATTCCTACCCTTCGTTGCTGGGGGTTGTATGAAGTCCTGATAGAGAAATATCATTTCCTTCTTCAAGAGGCAACTCTCTTCTCTGACCTTCTGCTCCAAATGCTGGACTTCCTGCCAGAGCGGAGAGTGACAGCAGCTCAGTGTCTCAAACACGCATGGCTGAAACTGTGACTTTACATTCCCTTTTAACCTTTAAAACCCTTAAGATATTTGACCTTTTACAATTTAATGTTTGAATGGATCAATTTTTTGGCAATACAAGGTTTGGTGCTTAAAATTCTTTGACTTAAAAATCGTCATCATATTATGACTATTTAGACAGTGAAGTTTTTGTATTCCAGCTCAGGGAACAAGGACTATGAAAACAAAGGACAGAATGTCAGCTGAAATATGAGCCATATAGAAATTACAGCTCTTTTTATACACAGTCAAGGATAAATGACGATAAGGTATAATAATATACTACAAGTCTTTTGCAGTCAATGAGTGTCTAAATGTATATGTGTATATGACATGTTTTTTCTGCTTATCTTAATAAACAGAAATATAAACATTATCACTAACTTATACATGAAGTGAAATCATGCATTTCAACAGAGGGCAAGCTAGTAAACAAAAACATACTATGATTAAGATCATATATAATATCTATATGGTATTAATGTGGTTTGATCAATCTACATCACAATTTGGCCCTTGTCAAAGTCACTCAGATCCTTACGCTAGCCCATATTTCCTGATTATACATATATATATATAATCATGTTGTGTGTCACTGTGATGCCCAGTCTGCATTGAATTTAAATAAATATGGCCTAAAACACAATCAGATTTTACTGAAAGTAGACAAAGACATCCAAATTAAATGAATTATACATTTTTACAATATTGTGTACAATATTATTTATTGAGGAAAATTATCCAATATTACATATCTGCTTCAACTCTGGGATATTAGTGGGTTTCCTCACATGAACTGCTTGCTTCAGGTCCTTCCACAACATTTCTATAGGATTAAGGTCAGGACTTTGACTTGGCCATTCCAAAACATTAACTTTATACTTCTTTAACCATTCTTTGGTAGAACGACTTGTGTGCTTAGGATCAGTGACTTGCAGCATGACACACTTTCTCTTGAGATTCAGATAAGGGGCAGATTTCCTGACTTTTTCCCTTAGAATTTGATGGTATAATTCATAATTAATTGTTTGCTTAATGATGGCAAGCCATTCTGGCCCAGATGCAGCAAAACAGGCCCAAACCATGATACTACCACCGCAGATGGGATGAGGTTCATATACTGGAATGCAGTATTTTCCTTTCTCCAAACATAATGCTTCCGATTAAAAATTTTGTTTTGGTCTCAAAACATTTTTCCATTAGCCTTCGGGGTTGTCCATGTGATTGTTAGCAACTGCAGAAGGGCAGCAATGTTCTCTTTAGAGAGCAGTGGCTTACTCCTTGCAACCTTGCCATGCACACCATTGTTGTTCAGTGTTCTCCTGATGGTGGACTCATTAACCTTGCATGTCTTGCTCTTGGGGGGATCTTTGTTGGTTGACCACTCCTGGGAAGGGTAACAATGGTCTTGAATTTCTAAATTTGTACACAATCTGTCTTACTGTGGCTTGGTGGAGTCCAAACTCTTTAGAGATGTTTTTGTAACCTTTTCCAGCCTGAAGAACATGAACAACTTTTTTTCTGAAGTCCTCAGAAATCTCCTTTGTTCATACACATGATACACAAACATGTGTTGTGAAGATCATACTCTGATAGATTTGAACTTCAAATAAAACAGTTGTGCTCTCACACCTGATTGTCATCCCATTGCTAATCCTAGAGATTCACATTTACCACTCACAGATATGTAATATTGGATCATTTTCCTCAATAAGTAAATGACAGAGTATAATATTTTGTCTCATTTGTTTAATTGAGTTCTCTTTGTCTACTTTTAGGACTTGTGTGAAAATCTGATGCTTTAGGTCATATTTACGCAGACATATAGAAAATTCTACAGGGTTCACAAACTTTCAAGCACCACTGTGCTATAGATAACTGATCAACAAAACCCTACACAACATTTTGCCTGATTGTTAACTTATATAGAAGGGTGGAGGGTTGACAACAGAGTGGGCCATTGTTTTGAGTTTTACAATCACACAATTATAGACATTGAATAGTAGGCTATAAGACATCCCCCAACACTCCCCCTCCCCCAATAATAAGACAAGCACAAATATCACACTGTGAGAGAAATGTTCAAATGTGCCAACCACAACAACTGGCCAATAGTGACACATGCAGGTGGTGAGAATTGGCAGTTGCTTCTGGGCATAATTGGCTCTGGAAAGAAACCTACACCAGTACCCCACCAGGCCAAAAAGGAGCTCTATGGATACCAGCCAAGTTCCTGATTCAGTCTCTCCACTTGGCCGTTGAACCACTGGTGACCTGAGGTGAGACTGGTGTTAATACCCAACATTTCCATAAAAAGCTTCCATACCTGATATGTATTTTGGGAGTGTCTGTCTGACAACAAATGTGTGGATAATGTTTCTCCAACCATGGCAAACCAAGGATGACAGCAATTCACATAGCATGAGATGGTTTCATAGTGATGTTGTTCTATTTGCAGACATAATGAAATTGTTTTGGACCCTCTTCAAGCCCAAATGGCATTGCATAGATGAGGAGGGGTGGAGGACAGCGCTGTGCAGGTATTTTCATTTTGCATGATGAAGCTCCCAGCTGTTCCACAGACAATTATACCTGCTATCTGAGTTTCAGCTTAAACACTCTGAGACACTTACAGAAGAAGACATGCTTGTAAGTCACTGTAGGTTTACAATGCTGTGACTTTGAATTATGGGTGAGCTTCACATGGAACTTAACTGACATGAGCACCTACACAGTACATTCACAGATTTATCGTTCACTGCTATTTCTTCTGGGGTCATGTTCAAAAAGCAAAATATTCAACCAGATTGACGAGAGTTGGGGAGTCATTGCAGTATGCCAGTTTGGTTTGAAGCTCTTTCTGGAATATTAATTACACTGCAAATAATGGCTTTTCATACTTTCCCCTGCCAGCAGCCAGCATGCAAAACTGCTGAGCATATTCTGGAGTGGTATTTAAACTCGGGGAAATCAGTAGATTCTTTCTCCATAATGCCTACCATTCAAGGGATTAAATATTTAATTACTGTGCATTGTAACAAAAATCCACTTTGCATCTTTGGAGTCTCAGGGAAAGGCAGGGAGGTTTTTCTCTATCTCCCCTGTGATAAGTTGACTGTTCATGGGTTGTGGGATGGATAGGCATAGCACCAGCACAGAGGAGTTGTTGGAGTTGTTAATGTTGTTGCAGAACTGCTCCTGTTTGTTGTGTTGCCATTCCCTTTGCAGTGTTCATTTTGTTATGATGAAGTCTAGACACTAGAGACACAGCTAGAACACGTGTGCAAGAAGTTTAATGCAAAGATCAAAATGCAAGGTGAAAAAATTAGAGCAAAAAAACAAAAACAAATACACACTGTTAATATGGTAGAAAGCATCGACAGAAGTGTGAAAGATAAGCTCATGGTAAGGAGCAAAGTTTCACACAGAATAACTGGAGAGTTTAAATAATAAATCTCCAGGAATTAGTACTCAGGGATGACTGAGTGTTGTGAGTGAGCTGCCTGGGAAGGGGTCCATGACAAATATACAACGGATATAAAAAGTCTACACACCCCTGTTAAAATGGTAGGTTTTTGTGACGTACAATTTTCTGATTGTTTTTCACTTTATTTGAATATTTTGCAAATTCACATTAAACGTGGGGAAAGATCTGACATGATTTTATCTTAGTTTCATTCTTTTACTTCACAAAAACCTGACATTTTAACGGAGTGTGTAGACTTTTTATATACACTGTAAATATAATACTAATCTTACGCAGCATATAACATAAGGTATATACCAATATAAAATTTGTATCTAAATATATTAACAAATGCTCTTTCGACTTAAAACCTACATGCATAACATTATGCTTCTTTGTCCATAAATTGCTCTTCCTGAATGTCTTGCTCAATATCATTGATCTCGTCCACTGCAGCAAGTTCTTTGGCTGAACCAATGTGCAGATCATCCTGCTTCTGCCTATGCTGCTCCTGCTCTAACCATCTGTAGTTAAAAAAATTCATAACGAATAGGAAAACTCCAGGGACCAGCATCATTATGCCACATGCAAAGTACATGTACTTATAGTCCATGAAGATGTCGACCAATGCACCTAAAGGAGAAAGAGTCAAAAGCATAAAACCATTAAAGTCACAAGTTGTATGTGTGTAATATGATGCACTCACAAGTTATTTTTATAGTGACTTTTAAACATTAGCGTTTTGTCTTTATTGCCTCAAGTAAGCATGTAACTGATGGAACTACATGCGACTCACCAGAAATTGGGGGGCCAAGGAGAACAGGGCCACATTCTACAATAGTGGCAAGTCCAACTGCACTGGAGAATCGTTGTGCCCCTACCAAATCCATTAGCACCTCAAAAAGCAGTGCACACAGCATTCCAAAGGCCAGCCCAAAGAAGATGGCATATACCACCAGACCTGCATACCCAGGTAAAAGAGGGCATGCCAGATGACACACCCCATTATATGCCACAGAAAAGCTGAAGAAGTATTGAATCCTTGGCCGGATCCATTTTGTGTTGGCCATCAGGCCAGTTGCTGGCCGAGCCACCATGTCTACCAGGGCAAAAATAGAGAGCAGGGAGGCTGCAGAATACTCATCAATCCCTTGGTGCTTGGCATAGGGCGCCAAGAACACGACTGGAGCAAAGAACCCAAAGAACATCACAACATTCCCCACCAGGTATATAAGGTAACCACGGTGCTTGAAGAGTGAGAGGTCAATGAATTTGTTCACACATGATGCACATCCTGTCTGCTTTGTCTGTTGATTTCCACTAACCAAGCTAGCTTTCTGAGAATGACTATTCTCTTTTTCTGCTCCATTACCAGCACTGTTTTGATTTTGCGATGGCCTTTTTCTTATCTTAATAGGCCTCATCAGTGCTCCTGCCACACAGCAGTTGAGCAGTATGGCTCCCAAGATGAAGAAACTTCCTCGCCAGCCAAAATTGTCAAACAGAAACTGGTTGAGTGGAGCCAGAGTGCACAAAAACACTGGACTTCCTGCCATGGCCAAACCATTTGCTATGGGTCGTTTCACAAGAAAGTATTTCCCAATAATGGTCAGGGCAGGTTGCAGATTAAAGGCAAGGCCTAGACCTGAGAGAGAGAGAGTCAGACTATTAATCTGTTTCTATTTGTGTTTCTGTCTTGATTAATAAGAGATAAGCTTCAATTATTTTGTGTCATTCTTGTCACAGTTGCAAAAGGTTGGGGACGTTTAAATGATTTGAATAAAATAGCTACCAAACTGAGCAAAAGTCGAATTTGAAAATAATATACAATGCATCAAAGATTTAAATAATTAAAATAAAAAATAATAATAATAATTAAATCAACACTTAGTGTGACCACACATTTGTCTTCAAAATGATTTAATTATCTCAGTTATGAAGTTGTATAAGGTAATAGACTGGTAGTTTGTTCCAAGCATCTTTGAGAACTTGTTCAAGGTCTTCTGCAGACTTTGGCTTTTTGACATGAGTATGTCATGTGGCTCCTAGACAGCCGCCATGATAATTGAGGTCATTGCTCTGTGGAGGCCATAACTCTGTTGCAGAGTTGTTGTTGTTGTTGTTGTTGTTGTTGTTGTTGTTTTCTTCTTTTTGCTAAAGGTAATTTCTTATATTTGGAAAATTCATGTTTGGAAATGCTCTTTGTTTGGAAGATGTCTATCTTAATACAGAAAACATCAAATTAAGATAAAAGAAAAAACTTATATTTAAAAAATTGTGTGCCTAGGACTTTTGCTTGGTATTTATAAATAACAACCCAGGGAATGAGTGCTGCTTAGATGCTGAAATTGGAAAAGTACTGGAATAATAAACATGACTCAAAAGCACACATTTTGCATGGACATCAGAAGACGGACTTCTATCTGAAACATCCTGTTTTCCAAAACACTCCACCCTATATATTCATATATATAGTCTTTTTTCTGATAGAAATTGAATTATGCCTATACTAAGCATTCACTGCTTGGCAAAAGAAAAAAATTTCAAGCTGAACTTGGGAAGAGTGCCCTGTTCTGCCTTTGAACTTTTGCTATCTTTACCCATGGGTCCACAAACACACAAAGGGGAGGCTCCCAAGTTTGGTGAAAATGACAAATCAGAGCTATACTGACCAAAATATTCTAACACATGAAGTGTCTGATCCAGACTTTTCACCAGCAGTATACAGATTAGTTGTGACAAATGATAGTTGAAGTACCTCCGATGACTCCTACACATATGTACAGATGCATGATGGTTGTGCCAAAAGAAGCAGCAATCATGGAGACCCCAGCCATTAGGCCACCAATAATGACCACCGGCCTGCTCCCATAACGATTGACGAGTATGCTGCTCACCGGCCCTGCACAGAGAGTAATGGGTTAATGGGCATGAGAAAGACGCACAAGAGAGGTCACTTCTATTTAAATCTAATACTGAGAATTTAACTGGTCTGCGTAACATTTTGTTGTAAGATTGAGCAAACTACAGCACAGGTAAGTGATGCAACTGTGGGGACATACATGGATTATTTGCTTAACCTTCATATTCTGTTTAGCAATGGATCAAAATTCAACACATTTGACTGCACAACATTCACATGCTTATGGATATTCCTGAAGGCAGTTGTGTGTGTGAGTAAGAGATCAAGGTGCTCTCACTTTTTGTTTCATATTTGCAAAGATAAATTTAGTTTTTAATTTTACCATGTCACCCTCAAGTTAAAAAAAAAAATCTAAAATCACTAGTTTTAGTAGCAAAATTCAAAATATGACATTTGTGCTTACATTTGATTATAATTAAGGCTCACTGGATTTGAATAAAATATATACAGTAGGACTGGGATGCCATACTTCTAAATAAACCTCCTACTTCTAAATAAAGCATTACCTCCAGCATACATGGTAGCCAGCATGATGGAGGAGACCCATGCAATCTCACTGTAGGAGATGGAGAAATACTCCTGGATTTCCTTGAAGTAGATGGTGAGGGATTTGGGGAAGGCATATGAAAAGCCAATGGACAGGAATGATCCAAACACTACAGCCCAGCCCCAACCTCCATCAGGAGGAGTGTAGTCTAGATCAGCAGCAGTTGCAGAGGGCATTGTGGGGACTTCTCAAACAGGCAAAATGTAACATTTAGTAAGTGGTAATATGGCTGATGAAACATTCCCTACAGTTTCTTTTTATTTATTTATTTATTTCTGTATTCAAATAAAATGTGGGCTAGAATTTTTGTGAGCATTTTCAGTCTTTCCATTCATTTTTACTTTGTGAAATGAAAACTTGTTTATTGTTTATTTGCATAGATATTTAATAAAAACATGTGTTCCTATTAAACATCTATGCAAATGATCAAGAAAATTCAAAACTAAAAGAACACAATACAGGCCAAAAGTTTGAAGCCAAAACATTTTCAAAAATATTTGTTTACATTTTTTTTTTATAACTCCAACAAGTTTTCAAATTATCTAGGCTAATTGTTTTACAGTGATGTATTCCAATATATATGTGAAAAGCAATGAGATTGTGTTTTAAATTTGGCCTGTAGTGTATAGTGAGCATCCTAGAGTAATTATATATTATGATATAAGGCTTACCTCTATGTGTGGAGTTGAGAGAGAGTTGTAGATGATCGCATGTACATCGTTCCTGCTACTAGCACTAGCACTCTCCCCACCACCCCACCTTATCAGCTCCTGCACCTCCACCTCTCTCTCTCTCTCTAACTGATGCCTGATTTTTAACTAATTCAACATATAGATTTATTATGGGTGAATAATTACAATATTGTACTACTCAGAGATTAAAATACAATAACCTAATAAGGCTGTGGCCTCAATGGCTATAGAAAATCATAGAATATACTAATGTAAAATATACAAATATTTATACATTTTGAATATATGAATATACTCGCTCAGTAATATATGTTACTAAAAAAAATTTAAACTTTGAAGGAGTTATAAATTCTAAACTCCATTATGGGATTCCGGTGTGTCCAGTGTACTGAAAACATTTATATGTTGTTAAAAATATGCCTTTTGTAAATCTAACCAAATGTCCTATATGTCATTCCCTTTTCGTCCACTAGGGATCAGCATTGGGTAAGTTTTGTGAACTCTGTATACCTCCATTTTGAGGCCTACTAATACTATATGAGTGCTTTTAATAATACTCACTGGAGACGTAGTTAGAGCTAATTATGCGACACCCATTCACATTTGTGAAGCTTGATGGTACCATGTAAAAGTTGTCAATAATTCAGGAGAGGTGAACCTCTCAGAGCTTGTGATCTCAGTGCCCATGCCCCTCTTCCTGGTTAGGGTTGATGTTTTCTTACAGGCACACCCATAAACAAGGCATGAAATAGAAATCATAGAATTGTATGCAATCCATCATTTCAACAAATCAAAAATGTATGTAGCTAAAACAAGGCATTAAGCTGAATTTTACAGGTAATGTAGATTTTACAGCTAGTTTATACATAATATGTGTAAAGTATATTAGAGGAACATTAGAATAATTTGTGCTAGTTGCCTTTGGTGAACTACAGACAAGTGTTTACCTGGTGCACATTCTCTATATCACTACAGGAATGTCTCCAGTTTCTTAGAAGACATGGGGTGTGTTCATTTTAGGGGATTTCTCAAACATTTATAGCCACCATTGTGCTCAGTAATAATACAAGTGTTTTCTTCAGTGCTTCTGGTGCAGTACATTTCATCTCATGTCTCTTGATTGTACATTGTCAGTTTTGTTTCATAGCTACTCTTTTCAGTGTGCATTTTTGAACAAATGAGGCCTAGTCGTCTCTTTCCCTGTGGTCTTACTCCTGTGGAGTGCTCCTGGCAATGCTGAACAAAGATAATTACTCAGGAAGCCATTTGACCAATCAGCTGTGGCTTTACATGCTGTCAGTGGGAGGGTAGCCAGTCACGGCGCGCCTCTGATCACACACAGGCCTCCAGCGCTGAGTGTTCAGAGGCGAGCCCTCCCTTGTCTAAAGGCTGAGACTGTCTTCCATGTTTCATAAGTATTGACATTACACTTTTCAGCCATGCAGCCACAGAGGTAAGCTTTCTGTTTTATTCTCCTCTATGCTGTCCTTTCACTACTTCCATTGACTGTTAACACTGTTCATTTTCACTTATTTTCAGTCTACAGTAAAGGCCTGGCAAGGCCTCTCACACTGAAAACAGGGCAAAAGGGGGAGGGAATGAAAGAGGGGAGGAGGAGGAGGAGGTGGCCTAAGGATGAAAAACAGGCTTTTCTCTCTTCAGTGTCCTGAGCTTTGGCCAGGGCATGTCACATGACTACAAAGCAAACTCAGGCAGCCATTACTCATTTCTGAAATGGCAAATGGCAGTCAAATGTTGTGCTGCCATGGAACTTGGGCTGGAGTAAGGCCCTGTTTTCCCCTGTTTGCCCCCCATCGTAACATGGAGAGAATGGGATTGTAGTATGGGGGAGGGGAGACTGAATGGTGTATCTTTTGTAAGCTGACTGCCTGGCCCTTTGTCTGCATGTATGCCGTTGAGCCTGGCACAGAAAATGGTGGCACATTAAACAGAAGCTGTTATTGTTGCCAATCTTCTGCAAATTTAATTTTTCTAATCAGCAATTTTACAAAATGCATTTTATACATGTTATGATAGAACAGCGTAGTTGATAATGACGTCGTTGTGGTGGATATTTGTATTATGAAAAGAATGTATGAAAATATAAATGATTATTTCTTTCTCCCAGAGCACATAATGAACACTGTGTTCTCTATTTTCAGCATCTGTCACAAACAGCCATATGGGTGGGTCAGTTATAATGACACATTCTCACTTCAGCAACCTAACAGACTAAACCATGACATACTCACTGGTCTATTTGAATAGAGCAGAGAGTCAACATTATGTAGATGGTATTATATGGATCGGTTTATTATATAGACACAGTACCTTAACCCAACAGCAAATAGTTGCTGAATTTGACTGGATAATCTGTCCTTCATGAAGATTTTGTCCTTTTATAATTATATATTTTAATTATAACAAGGCAGTAAGACATATTTTCTTAAAGCCTTTGTTTTAACTGTGGAAATCCACAGGACACCACAGTTGGTTCTCAGTACCCTTTTGTTCTTTCCGAGAAGAAATGTAATCCTCAGATATATGACTGAAATGAGCTTTAGTTTATGTGGATAAACTGTCTTTGATCATGACTTTATCTTCTCCATGGAATCAGTGCATTTCTGCTGGTTCTTATATGGGAGAATGAACGATAAATAGGCAATAGAATGCCATCTACCCCACCGACCAATCAGCCAGTCTTATGCAAGTTTCTTGGCCAGTTGTAGAGGGAGACACAACCTGAGCAGCAGATAGAAAGGCATGTTGTGGAAAATTTCACAACCACCCATGATTCCAGTGCAAAGGTCATCAAATGAAGAATTTGTCTGTTTTGTTCATTAAGAAAAGGTATGATTGTGCATTTTCTGGTAATTTCTGTGCTGTTTTCCTGGTTTATTCAAAGACATTTGTTCTTCATACAAACTGATCACAAATCAAGTGTTGTTTAAATGTGTAGTGTAGTTTGAGATTTTTCTACTGTGCAGACTGGGACAGCAGATGTTGTGTGTCTTGCTTCTCGCAAGGAAACTGATTTTTAGTGGTTTTGTCTATAGAGGAAACAAACCATAGCTGGGGTTGTAATGTGTTTCATTGTGAAAAGGAAATGGGTACAAAATATAAAAAATAATAGGGTAGTTGTATTCTCTGATTAGCTTTTATATACAGCTCTCATTTGTTTCTGCCATGCATTAGGTTCTCTTCATATTACTCAAAATGGGTTTTGTGAGAGCATTCAGGTTATAGTTTATCCAACCACCAAAAGATTCACTCACAAATTAGCTTTTCAGCTGCTTCATATTGTTTGTTTGGCATAGCTCATGATTGTTGCCTGTATTGACGGCTTTTCATGCTGCCTGTTTACAGTAAAGCTCGTGTGGCGTGGACGTGCAGGATCAGGCCTTGAGGGAAGGGGGAGGGGATGTTCAGCATAGCGCTGGGGGAGGGGAAGCAGCAGCCTTTCTCATTTCCTGTGTGCAGACAGAGCGAGAAACGGAGAAAGAGAGAGGGGGAAAAAAAAAGACCTTGGCTCACTCATTCTCTGACCAGTTATCTCCACATTCACAGCTGCCTTTCTCCCCATTTCTTCTCTGTGACGGGCTAGCAGATCGGATGGCCTTTATTGACATGAGAGTAGGCGTTTGGCTCCATAGAACATTCTAGAAGATCTTGCCCTTTTTTGTGTATTCCATTGGTGGAGGTCACTGAATGAAGGCCATGTGGCGTTTCGGTTCTCGACTATGAACATGTCCTTAACAAGCCTGTGGATCAGTTCCAGGACTGGGTTTCCTGTTTGACAAAAATCTTCTTCTAGGTCCTTCCGTTAGCCATCCTGGTGGCAGACCTGGTGGACTTTCTGACCACGTCACACTTTTCTCAAGAAGGGAGTGAAAATCTTGATGGAAAAAGGTTGGGCTGCAAACACGGTGCCATTGGCCACATGTGAAATATTGATGGCACTCCTACCAGGCGTATTATAGGCTAGCCTTCAGGATTTGCCAAGACATGAATTTTTTACACTCAGACATTTTAGGATCACATTTTGTGATAAACACACACTACACCAACAAAATCCAACTTTGTTGGTAGTACTATTATCTGGCAGAACACGTTACACAACAACTGGACAGTTGAGGCCTGCTAGTGATCAGGTGAGTTTTACTCCTTGGCATGGGTAATGCATTATGCCTGATTTGCCTTGTCAACTCAGTTGACCTTTTCCATTAGTCTGTTGTCTACTGGAATGTAATAGCTGCATGAATGATGACTGAGATGCCTAAATACACTTCAGATTCTCTTGGGCATTTGCTGCTATACAAGGTGTTAAAACAAAGGGAACATGTTGACACAGACTCGCATTCCATCAAGACTTCATGACGCACTTTCTCATACTTGAGCAGGATGTTTTTAAATGCTGGGTTATCTGGCTAAGAAGAACGGACACCTACAGACTTTAAGACTCATGTTCATTACAGCTTATACGTTCTGATCAGTAAATAAAGTGATTGGGAGGGGGGGTGCATTTCATTTTCAGTCATTTTAGTAGTTGTACTAATGATAAGACGAGAATAAGAAGGATTTCCATCAGTACCCTAGGCCTTAAGCCTTTAGCTGCCTTCTGATCCAGTTCCTCCTTCTGTTTCTTTTTTTTAACAATACATTCTTTTCTTTACCTTCTGCCATCTCCTCCCTCTGTGGTTAAGTTGGTATTTGTTGATCTGACCTCAGTGGATTTTCCTGTGGTGGGTGAACAAGGCTAACAATGACCGAGCATATCTGCCACAATTGCTACAACATCACATCTCTTTTCCCTCCTCTTTTTAATAGAATAACAAAAAGTGCTTTCTGGGATATAACCAAGCCCTACTTTAAAACTGACTCAACAGGTTTGAAATGAATCAAGCAGTATTTGGAGGTAAAGTGAAGATTATGGCCCAATAAAAGTGACTGACAGGAGCTAGTCAGCATTATCCTGTCTGAATTTAGGAGACTGTCATTAATGTCAGTCAAAACCTCTTAGTCGTTGTTTATCTGAAGGGACTAAGGTGTTTATAAGAAATATTTTGCACTACATGTTGGCTAGGAGACGTTTCAACCCTTGTGGCTGGCCTTGCTCAAAGGTAATCCTCATGAAAACTTTTGGCACAGAGGAGACAAGTATTGGTCACCAGAGAATAGCATGTAACATCAGCTCACTATCTCTAATCATAATCCAGTAAAACAGACAAAAAAATGATGAAGCAGCTCTCATATATGGTGATGTTCATGCCCAGTCACGTTTAAAGATGCCACTTTGAGTACTAGTTCTAGTGTGAGATGGACTGGCTATGCTGCAGCGAACAAAAACAGTAAAACTCTTGGGATTTGATTGCATCACCTAAGGTTTCTATCTCAGAAGCAAACCTTATGAGACTCCCACATTTACATTGCTTTCTTCTCCCTTGTGTTTCGATCTTCTCTTACATCAGCTTGGCTGGGGAGGAGATCAAGACAGTGTCTGATGTGGTCGAAGGGATGGAGGTATCAGTACCACCAAAAGGTAAGGTAGATATTTGATATGTCAGTGGGATATCAGAATGGTGTGTCAGTCTGTAGTTTATTTTAGTCAATTTTACTACTGCCTTTGGGTGTTTTTTTCTGGAATAGGTGTGGCATAACCTTCCCTGACAGAGATAGATTAATACTAATGAAGGATAAAAAATTTGCATGTTTTGTTCCATGCAAGACTGAGTCAGTTTCAGTCTAATAAGGTTGTACAGATAGGCCTGAGAGGGTGAACTGAGAGATTCTCTCTCTCTCTCTCTCTCTCTCCCTCTCTCTCTGCCTTGTCAACTGTCATCATCTTTAAAGATGTCTGTATCATTTTATGCACAGTTCCTGATCTAGGATCAGCAGAAACAACAATGGCTAGTCAAAAGCGGAAAGCACCCAGTCCCCCTCACTCCTCTAATGGCCATTCACCATCTGACACATCTCCCAGTGGTGTTAAAAAGAAAAAGAAACCTGGCTTAGTCACGGGCAACAATAAAGATCAGGTAGGACCCTATCCTAAGACCTTGTTTCTTTCATTCAAATATGATAAATGTGAAAAGCTTAATGAATTGTAATTCAGCAAGATAGTTTGTTTGAATTTGTTTATGCATCTTGAGAAGCAACTCTTGCACCCAGAGTGTGTAAGCAAATCTCTTTTATGTACTTTTACATTATTGTTTAGCAACCCATGTGAAATAGTTGTGCTGCTGTCATTTTATTATAGCTTGGGAAAGCTCTCCTCTAAATGCCATGGTCAATTCCATGGCATACTACAATTGTAGTAGAATTTAGCCCTGTATTATCTTTTGATTTGCACAGTTTAGCTCAAGGGTCATCAGTTTCATCATAGAAGTGTGTGCGGTCCAACACAGTTTAGTGATTTCTAAAAGACCTGACTTAACCCCCAGTTAATAGGCATAGGAGGTGTCTTAGAGCTGTGAAATCACCGAATTGTGCTGGAATCCGGCCCTCCATGACTCAACATGTTGACCTTTGTTCTATCTAGCTTAAGCCTATGTAGGTATAGACACTCAGTTTGCCTTTGCAGTAGATCCTAACTATTACTAGAATTCCTGGGGCTTGAATAAATCCTGTGTGCTGTATTGCTTATATTGATGCCTTGGAATTCGGGTTATAGCTTTTATAATCTCCATGCACGATACCAAATACAGAACTGCAGAATTACACTCTTAAAAAAATAAATCCCGAATGGATTTCTGAGTAGTTAAGGATTTATAACTTCTTAAACAGGTTCTATTTGATACACTTTCTGACAGAAAAATACTTTCTAGGCGAATTCTACAAAGAACCTTTAAAGATTCTCCCAAAGGGAAAAATTGAAAGGATAAACTATAGTTATTTTTTCTGTCTTTTAAAGAATTTCCATTTCTTTGATGGCTGTGAAACTGCCAAATACATTCTATAACTAACTAATTTCATTACTTTTAACGCTACTAAAATGCATAATTTTAATATTACATTTCTTTAAAAATGCACTGTTTCCACATATTCAAGAGCCATTTCTAATATACAAACTTCACAATATTAAAATGATTCTTATAATTATAAACTTAATTAATCTTAGTTAACATTTTTGAGTGTGCATTGTCTTTTGCAGATTGATTGCAATTGTTCTGCCCTGTTAGCCCTGCAATCAGTATCTGTGCTTGGTATCTGTGGCTTTGTGAATCAGTAATCAACCCTCCTCCTGGAGAGGCAGAATTGTGTTCTGAGCCTGTGCTGTTCTCAATACTCTCACATTACCCTTCAAGGGCTTGAGCAAAATCCATCTTACATCTCTCCAGCATGAAGGTTACCTACCCTTGCTTTTGCCCACTACATTTAGAGAGGTCCTGTGGTTGTGCTGTGTTGACTTTTGCAAAGCCTTGCTGCTCCTCTTGCCTGCAGTGCCATGGTGTGTGTTTTTGACCGCAGCTTCTGTCTCTCTTGCCTGCATTTCAGTGTGAGCTAAGACATGGTCCCTTTTACTATGTCAAGCAGCCTGCACTCACCGCAGACCCTGTTGATGTTGTGCCACAGGATGGGAGGAATGATTTCTACTGCTGGATGTGCCACCGTGAGGGCCAGGTGCTCTGCTGTGAGCTCTGCCCACGTGTGTACCATGCCAAGTGCCTCAAACTGGCTGCCGAGCCTGAAGGCGACTGGTTCTGTCCAGAGTGTGAGGTAACTGCTAGATGAGTGTGAGATGTAGGGTGTGGAGGAAGGCCTATAATGTAGCATTCAACAGTGGTATTTCCAAGGACATTTGTGCACCTTTTCTGGTTGTAAACATTCAAAGCATGTTAAGAACTGCTATGGTCAATTAACCCCCCACCCCCCAGCCAGGTCCTATGCAGTGGATATTTAGTCAGGGAGAAATTTGCTAAAGAGATTATAAAAATCATAAACTTGCATTCCTACCTCTACTTTGCATCAGTGAAATAGTTTTTGGTTTTTTTCCAGCTTAAAATTAAATATGTGTCAACCCTACAATATGCTATTAAACATGGTATATGGTTCACACTGCAAACCCTTGTTAATCTAAAATGCAGTAGATCCCATGCTTTTGAGTCGAGGAAAGCTTAGTTACCATGCTGCTATATTACAAACTCTTGTTTGTTTCAGAAAATAACAGTAGCAGAATGCATTGAGACTCAAAGCAAAGCCATGACCATGCTGAATTTGGAACAGCTATCCTACCTGTTGAAGTTTGCCCTGCAGAAAATGAAGCAGCCAGGGGTAATATTTTTAAAATTTTTCTTACTTGATTTAAAATGGTGGCGTACCTTTTGCCATGGCTAAGTGCTTGTTTTGAATAATATAGCATTTGTGTTTGTGGTACAGGGGTTGGCATTTATCCGTGTCTCAGGCCTTAATAAAACCTATTGCCATTTGGCAATCTCCATTGTTATTATATTATTTTAACCCATGAATAGAATCATTTTAGGTCTGGGATTACTAGACCTTCCCAGATCATATGTAGTTAATAATCATTCCCAACTTTCACATTGTGTAGACAGAGCCATTTCAGAAACCAGTGTCTCTGGAGCAGCATCCTGACTATGCAGAGTATATCTTCAACCCCATGGACCTATGCACCTTAGAGAAGGTAACTCAAAACGAGTTCTGCTTTTGATTGCATTCTTGCAATAGGCAAAAAAAAAAATGATTTTGAGAAGATGCTCTGAATGACTTACCCCCAGAAGACTTGAACAGTGCTTTGTCCACAGAATATCAAAAAGAAGATGTATGGCTGCACCGAGGCATTTTTGGCAGACGCTAAATGGATTTTACACAACTGTATTATTTATAATGGAGGTTAGTTACCATTTAAAATGTTTGAGTTAAAACACGATGTGGTTTGTATTTGACTGTTTGTGGGTCTTGTGCAGGGAATCATAAACTTACTGCAACAGCAAAGGTTATTGTCAAGATCTGTGAACATGAGGTGAGTTTCATACTTAGGGACTGGTATAGTAAAACGTTATTTAAAGTGTAGTTGTTTAGGGAAGATCACAATACTTGCAGTGAGAGACCTTGTCTGGTTTCCATCTCCAGATGAATGAAATTGAAGTTTGTCCAGAATGCTACCTGTCTGCTTGTCAAAAGAGAGACAACTGGTTTTGTGAACCATGTGTGAGTAGATCAGACTCTGATATCTTTTTGCACAAATACCTACAACATTTAACATTCTTGAACTTGAGGTAATGGGCAATTTAATACTGAATGCATGATCAGATACAATTGCTTGTTTTGTTGTATGCAGTCTCAACCCCATCCACTGGTGTGGGCTAAGCTGAAAGGTTTTCCGTTCTGGCCTGCTAAAGCACTGAGAGACAAAGATGGCCAGGTAGATGCTCGCTTCTTTGGCCAACATGACAGGTGAGCTTGCAGTATTTACTGCAGAGGCAAATTCACACATGATTTCAACTCATTTGACAAGACTGAACTACATTTGCATGTCCAGTTTACTAAACATAATGTTATAAGCTTAGACAGTGACAGTGGTTGTTGAGTGTAAATGTCTCTGAAAAGAAATTAAGCCTAGGATTAGTTTTATATATTGTCATTACATTGAGTTATCTTTTTTTTTTCAGAGCCTGGGTGCCCATTAACAACTGCTACCTCATGTCAAAAGAGATTCCCTTCTCTGTGAAGAAGACGAAGAGCATCTTCAACAGTGCAATGCAAGAGATGGAAGTTTATGTGGAAAATGTACGCAAGAAACATGGCGTGTTTAATTATGCCCCATTCAGAACAGCATATACACCCAACAACCTGTTCCAGATGTTGCTGGACCCAAGTAACCCCAGGAAAGGTACAGTTATGCAAGAGAAACAGGACAAGATCAAGTTAAACTTTGACATGACTGCATCTCCCAGGGCACCCCTGGGCAAGAGTGTGGGACAGAGGATGAGTGACATTCCCAGGTCTCCAATGAGCACCAATTCCTCAGTCCATACAGGGTCAGACCTTGAGCAGGATGCATCAGAAAAAGGAACAAGAATCCCATCTAGCCACTGCAGTACAGGGGAAGACTCTATGGACTGCACAGGTAGACAGCCCTACAGTGTTCTTATAGATCATCTTATGTTGTTGCTTAATAGACTGATGTCACTATCTCCTGCACTCAATACTTTTTATATGGAATATTAACAGACACTTAATTTTTTGCTACAGCATCACCAGCATGTCTGAAGACCACAGGTAGTCCAAAACCCATCCCACCAACACCTGTTAAACAGGAGAGAATGCAGCATACAGCCAGCATCCTCAACCTAAATCTTGGTGAGCTTTACAAAAATGGCTTTGTATGTCCAGTCATGTCATTGATGTTTTTCACTTTGTCAGCTTATGAACCCAGATTTCAGTAAAGCTTGTTTGTGGCAATGTGTACTGTAAAAACCTCTACACAAATAAATTTGAATTGAGAAATGTCAAAAGATCATCAATGTCCTTTAGCAAAATCCTCTAGCAATTTTATTAGGGGCTTGCTATTGCAAAATGGGGATGATTATTGGATGTGCTCTCAGACCGCATTAAGGCAGAAATGGACCTAAAGGAGCTGAGTGAGACTGTACTTCAACAGCAGCAGCAAAGCCCATCTGTACTCCTTACCTCCCCAAAGAAACCCACCAGAAGTCTAGATAAGACCATAGAGAGCTGCAAGGCCCAACTAGGTATTTCACATGTAGCACATCATATACAACACATTCATTCTTAGAGGTACATAAATGATGTAACTGTCTCCTTATACTGCATATAGGCATCAATGAAATCTCTGAGGATGTGTACCAAGGCGTGGATCACAGTGACTCTGATGATTCTGACAAGTCTGACTCCAGTGACAGCGAGTATGCGAGTGAAGAGGAGCAGGAGCTGAAAAACGCAATGAAGAATGAAGACCATGAGGATGCTGTCTTTAAAAACAAAAAAAGACCCAGACCTACATCTTCACAACCACAAAGCAATAAGAACCAGTCTCAAAATGTGACCGAGAAGGTGGCCTCGGAACCGCCGCTAAAAAAGAGAGCCAGCGGCGTTTCAGAGAAGGAAGCCCAGGAAAAGCCTAGGGCAAACCAGCAGACGCAGTCACAGAGAGAGAGGCCTTCAGCTGGGCATGAAGGAAAGGCTGGAGTTGTGGATGCAGATTCAGACTCGGAAAGAGAACTTGTGATAGACCTTGGTGAGGAGCAGGGAGGCAAAGAGAGGAAGAAACCAAAGAGAGAGGCTTCAACAATCTCCAACTCTATAACCAAAGCCAATGCAGCCGTCAAAACTGAAGGTGCTGTCTTTTTTCTAAGTGTGTGTGTGTGTGTGTGTGTGTGTTTTGAGCAATTGATTTCATATATCTCTATATCCCTTCTCAGGAAAGGCTCTGGCCACTGCCAGCCCGTCAGCCTCTCCATCCACAGTACCCCCTGCTTCATCCTCCAACCCCAGCACAAGAGATTCAACCCAGCCAGTCTTAAAGCCACCAAACACCACCTCTGCCCCACCCGTCACCTCCACCAGCACCACCTCTGTACCAGGAACCACTTCAGCAACAAATTCCTCCATGTCCACTGTGGTAAAGAAACAGCGCCCTCTGCTGCCCAAGGAGACAGCACAGTCTGGTCAGACATCAGTGGTTTGGAACCAGACTGGGAATAAGATCCAGACGTCCTCTCCAAAGTGGCACGTGCAGAAGGTTCAGAAGCAGCAACATGGCTCACAGTCTCAAAGCCCAGTGGCTTCCAGCAATGCCAGCACCCGCTACCAGACTAGGCAGTCTGTTAAAGGTGACTGAAACTTCCACTTCCACCTGAGACTAAAAAGTCTGTAGCACAAACCCTAAAGTAAACACTTCATGTTTATACATGTCATGTTGACAGTGAAGAGCTATAAGATACACTGGAGATCAGGGTTGGTGTATAAGATGTAAGAAGTTCCAGAAAATTCTAAGAAATCAGACAACACTTTCACATAGAATTTTAAGGCTAAAAGTAGCTCCTAACTAGCTGATTCAGGGGAAACGCTTTAAAATGGGAGTGTTAATCTAATAAGTAAAACTTCTTTTGTCATTTATAAAGCTTTTTTAAAAATATTATTAACACTAATAGCAGGTTCAAAGCAGGTACTACAGACATGGGGTCATGGGGTGTCCTTGATCAAGTTACAGTGATGGAACTTTCATTCACTTTATTTACTCCTAGGATTAACTCCTAATTCTCTCTAAGATTGGTTCTGAGAAGTTATACAGTATAACAGATCATTACTTTAAGCCTTTTTCTAAGAATATTTTAGGTCTTAAGTAGACCTCTAATTTTTACAGTACATACAAGGACAGGAGCCATAAAGAATTTTAAGTATCCCTTAATTGGCTGATTTAGTAGTAAATCTTAAAAATTGTTGTGTTAATCCCAATATTAAGACATCTAAAATATTTTCAGTTTAAGACTAATTGAGAAATGTTAGCATTTTAGCACTAAAAGCAGATCCTAAATGAAACCTGAGGGGTAGTCCAGAGAAGTCACTGATGACTGAATCGTGAGCAATCTAAATGGTGCAATCGTGTTCGTGTGTTTTAATATATTTAATGTCAACGAACTTTAAAAAGTTAGCATTTTGATTAAGGGTCTGTTCACAACGGACTCTTTTTCGCTGAGTATTTTTTTGTGTGTGCTCACACCCAGCTGTTAAACTCGGGCCACGCGCTGAATGAAAGTGCAGATTCACTCCCTGACTGTAGATGGTGCTAATTGAAAAACAGAAATAATCCAATACATAAGGTGGCGCTGCACAACTTTCCGTTTCTGACACCCGCTTATCACTGAGAAGTAGAAGAGAGCCAGTATTGACGTCTATAATCTGTTCACACACTTTTTACAAACACGCTAAAGCACGTATGCACTTTTGTGAAATGTAAGGTATTTGGTGATTTGGCCACTGCAACAAATACTTATTTAAAGCTAAATCCATAAAGTTCTCATTTTAAACAATACACTATTTTTAAATGTAATTGATTCAAAGTCACAGCAATAGCATTCACAAGCTTATGGGAAGACCCAAATTATGTTTTTTTTTTTTTTAATAGCATTGTTTTTGAGTGTTTGGGTATAAGGCAATTATTGTTTTGCCAAAAAAAAATTAATATTCCTGCACTTTGATGAAGTGTTGAATATGAATAGTCTTTTTTTTTCTTTTTCTTTTTTTTTTTGGTCAATATGATAATGACGATTCTCTTGCATAACTGTATACAATGACACAATAATGGGGCACTTAGCTATTTGAATAAGAGGTCAAGAATACTTATATATATTACGTATTACAATGGACTAACAATCAGCGGAGTATCATTTGTAGGGAAGAGATAAAGAAACAAACAATGCTATTTAGTGTAGAAAAAAAACACTGAAAGAATTAAATTGATCATTTAGAATATATTCTTGCATTTCAGTGTCGTCAAAAAAAAAATAGCCACAGCATAATAAGTACTAATAAATACACGTGTGTATATAGTATTTAGTGTGTAAATCTGAATCTGGTGCTTTCAAAGGACACCTTGTTTATGTGTGTAGGCAGAAGGATTTTACTTCAGCTATGTCACTTGTGCACTCTATCATTAAATGGAGGGTGCTGGCATCTTCTTTGTCGCTAAGACAGTTGTGTACTTGAGCGCCATCAAGTCATACTTTTACGTAACTTCAGCGGCTCCGGGCATGTGAACAAAAGCGCGAATCTCATTGGTCGGCTAGTTTTTCACGTGGCGCGTCCAAAAAAATTAACTCCTCGACATTAAAAGATTTGACGCTTTGACGCCACGTGTTTTTACGCCTGGTTGTGAACACTCTTTTACAGCCATTGGGGCGTTAAACAGACAGTTTTTCACACTGACAAATCGTCCCGGTGTGAACAGGGCTTAAAAAATTGCTCTCCAGACTGCTTTTGCTATTCAGTAGTTGCTACTGACAATCAGTACATTTACAGGGACAACAGTATTCCGATATTAATCTGATTAAGACGATACTCTGATTAAGACACTAACATGTAAACAGCGATTATTGATGACCTTAATCCGGCTAAAGTCATACTCGAAGTAAACATAAATCGAATTAAGACCTGTGGAGTATTCCTATTTTAGTCGCATTATAGAAGTGCATTACAGACATGTACACACCTTAATCACACTATTAACGTCGTGTGAGAGTTTTCACCGCATTTTGTGACAGGACACGAACACACACGGCAGTGCTCATCCGTTTGACGGCAAACAAGAGTCCACGGCTGCATCCGAAACCGCGTACTTACCTACTAATAATAATAATTAACTGCACTTGAAGCTTTCATAAAAATTTTAAATAAAAACACCCAAAACTGTATACGGTACCATAACGAAGACGAACTGTATGTTGATACGTGAAATTCTGGAGGGAACGTCGGACGGCGTGGCATGGGGACATAATGACGTGTGCCGTTAATCGCTCTATGTTCTATATTATAACATGTAAAACAGGAACATGAAAGGAATATTCTAAAACACCTTAATCACAATATTGTCTTATTCAGAATACGGTCAATAATTAGATTATTGCTGTCCATGTACACGTAGTCAATGATGTCATTACTCAATATCTACAGTGATTGGTTTAGGTTGAGGTCTTCACAATAAACTTGGGAATGAAAACGTCATATTATGATTACAAAAAGAAAATGAAAGTGCGCTTGACTTCATACTATGTGGAAAAAAAATCTAAAGGCTGACGGGTCGAATATGTTTGTTTTCCTCTACAAACTTAAAAGCCATAAATGCACTACAGTGTGGTCTGCTACTGGGGACTATGTAACTCAATACCTTGACAGTTTGCTAAAAATATACTTCACATGTGGATATGATTATTATATATATATTTTTCAAGTATGAAATCAGCAGCAGTTTCATTTTCTTTAATTTATTTAATTTTTATGGGCATGTTTCATTTGAGGTTACTGCACAATCTACGACCACATCACTGATAAAAATGAAGGCATATCGACCTAGGCTTCCTTCTTATCTAGAAATTTCTTACTGAAAGTTCCTCTCAGCAGTTTTGTGAATGGGTTTTAAGGAGAAACTCTTAATTAGGAATGTCATGTGCCACTTGGGAGAACTCTTTGTGTTGCTAATATTCTTTCTGAACACAGTCCAAGGATCAGAAACGCTATTTTCCATGGGAATTAGATTAGGCAGGTCAGTGTAGGAACATGTCAGTATGCCAATGTAAATACTTTATGTAGGGTACTTTTTCTCTCGATCACTCATACTCTCTGTCTCTCTCTCTCTCTCTCTCTCTCTCTCTCTCTCTCTCTCTCTCTCTCTCATTTGATTTGTGTTTTTAACCAGCTGTCCAGCAAAAGGAGCCCTTGTCTGGGTCCTCTAGTTCAGTCTTGACTGGGGACTTCCTCACCCCACCTGCCTCTGCTGATGTAGCAGCTGACATTGCCAAGTACACCTCTAAAGTAAGTAAACACAATGTAAGTAAACATAACAGCCCAAATACACAGCCAGCATGAAATGTTTGTTTATTTTTCAGCAGTTACAGTTACTGACATCTAAATTAAAGCTAAAGTCATGCTTTTTTTCTTTGTAGATAATGGATGCTATTAAAGGAACAATGACTGAGATATACAACGACCTTTCCAAAAGCACAACAGGAAACACTGTTGCTGAGGTTGGCCTTATTGATACGCACGTCTCTTTTGATGGTTTTGTGAAGTTTTTTGCATCACTGTACACTGCTGAATACAGCTTTGTTTTTCCATACAGTCAAATAATAGTCATTGTTCTTCACTAATGACCCGTTTTACATTAATTCTGTGAATCAGATACGGAGGTTAAGGATCGAGATTGAGAAGCTCCAGTGGTTGCATCAGCAAGAGCTTTCAGAGATGAAACATAATCTGGGTATTTTGTCCTTGCAAACATGTTTAACTGCATTAGTCTGTACATTCACTATGTTGACGGTACATGATTGTGCTGTATATCTGCATGTAGAACTGACTATGGCAGAGATGAGGCAGAGTTTGGAGCAAGAGAGGGAGAGGCTCGTTTCAGAGGTAAAGAAGCAGATGGAGGTGGAGAAACAGCAGGCTGTGGACGAAACGAAGAAGAAGCAGTGGTGTGCCAACTGTAAGAAGGAGGCCATTTTCTACTGCTGTTGGAATACCAGCTACTGTGATTATCCCTGCCAACAAGCGCACTGGCCCGAACACATGAAATCCTGCACGCAGTCAGGTATGAGAGAGACATGTACCAGACATGTGCTGATCTTGTGCTAAACAATATCACAATAATTGCCTATCCTTTTCTAACAGTACAGGATATTATTACAAAATGATTGCTTTATTGTTCTAAATAATAACCTTAACAAATTGGTTTTCTTCATTCCTTAATTAATAATTATTACTAATAATTATCCCAAATTACCAATGGAGCATATACACTATATGGGCAAAAGTTTGTGGACATATGACTATCATATGTGGGCCTTCCAAAAAAGTTGAAAGCAAACAATTGTATAGGATGACTTCGTATGCTGTAGAATTCAAATTTCCCTTCAGTGGAACTAACAGGCCCAAGCCTGTTCCACTATGTCCCTGTACACAAAGTGAGCTCCATAAGACATGGTTTGCCAAGGTCCTGACCTCAACCCCATTCGATACCTTTGGTATGAACTGGAACAGTGTGTGCACCAAAACAGGGACTAATTCTGGAATGGGATATTAAGAAAGCATATATGGGTGTTATCGGTCAGGTGTTCACATACTTTTGGCCATATAGTGTGCGACATATTTAAAGAATGAGACAAAGCTCATAAATTGAAACAAAATTATTAATGCAAGTGTGGCATGGGGGTGCAGTAGGTAACATTGCTGCCTCACAGCTCAGGTCCCAGGTACAATCCTGACCTTGGTTTAACGTCTGTGTGGCATTTCACATGTTCTCCATGTGCCCACATGAGTTTCTCCGGATTCCCCTAAATTGCTCATAGGTGTGAATGTGTGTGCACAGTGCCTTACAATGACCTGGCAATGAATCCACTATGGCTCTGACCAAGATAAAGTCGCTACTGAAGATAAATGAAGGGATGAATGAATATAAATGCAAGGGAATTGCTGTATTGTAAAGCATTCACAATAACAACATGCTTACAACTCACTGACTGCAAAACCACTCATCTCTCCACATATACATTCAGCACTCGCAAACATTCTAATGAAGCATTTAACTTGTTTTGTTTTTTCTTTCTAGCCACAGCATCTCAGCAAGAGCCAGAGGAGGAGGCCTCTGCAGTTCCAGTACCAAAAACCTCAGGACAATCACCCAAAGCCCAGCATTCATCTCCTGCCAGCAAAAGTTCACCAACACACAAAACTCCTTCACCCAAAGCAGACAACACTAAAGCAAGCGCCACAGTTTCAGTGTCCTAACCAGAACTTCTCTATCATTTCTCCATGGTCACCAACCTGGATGCTTTTGGACTGGGGTCTGCAAGTTGTGCTTTCTTCTTCTGCTTTTTCTACTTCTTCTTCTTCTTCTTCTTCTTCTTCTCAAAGCTCAAAGCAAAGACATATTAAACTTGTGCTCCTCACCTGCCCAGTTCACTACACCCTGAGGATGTAAGAAAATGGTTCATTTATTTTTATATATATATATATATATATATATATATATATATATATATATATATATATACATACATACATATATATACACATTTCTAAGGCATTTAATGTTTTTAGACTACATAAAATTCATTTGTACAAAGTCTGACCCTTTCATATAAAATATGCTTATGTAATACTGTATTTTTATTTTTTTTACTTTACACACACACTTGTGTTTTATACAGTGCAGATCAAATTAATTTGTCTGTTGGTTTTTTGTTTTTTTTTATGTACCCGCTGCACTTACCGGTGCCTCCAGAGAGATGGTTACTTTATTATTATTATTATTATTGTTATTATTATTATTATTATTTTTATGGTGGATCTTTTGAAACAGTGGGATTTATTAATTCACAACATGTTTAAGGTTTGATTCTCACTACATGACCCATCAAAGACATTCTATGTAGCCATCTTACTGAGGTCATTCATCCTGCAGATATTGCTTGATTTAAAGCTGACAAAAGCAGAGTTGATCTATGTTGTATTTGTATTTCACTTCAGGTCTTCACTTGTTTACATATTGTAAATAATTAAAGAATTAAAAGGAGACAACTATCTGTAAGAAATAAAATCAGCTCCCATCTGAAATTAAAAGTCATGAGTTGTCTTGCATTTCTATAATCCTTTCTGAGAGTTAAAAACCAGTAATCAAATACAAATTAAAAACAAATTTTAAAAAAGGCAAATAAAGCTCTTTTAATGAAACATCAGGGTTGAGTGTTCATTTTACATGCAGTCACATTGCATGCAGTTAAAAGCATTAGACAAGATTACTGTAACCATTCCTGAGTAAGGCATGTCTTCATTTCATGTTGCTCCCCTTTTAATGGAGTGACAGCAGCATCTAGTGGCAAACTTCTTGAAACATGGGTGTGCATAAACACACCGCCCTCTTTCGTATAAAGCAGTCAGGCAAAACAAATAGATAAAACATATTCCACCGAGTCCTCACCAACAAACAAATCTAATTACTTGCATGACCTATCCAGTTTAAACCAAGAATAGATGTTGTCGTTGTCACTTTATTAGGTACACCCATATTATACCTATATTTTAATCATTTAATTGATAACAAACATGCACTTTGTGGGTACATAACTTCTGAGCACTTCAGCCAGTGTGTTGCTCTATGCATTATCTCTACCCAGTTAATTACTGGAAGGGAACTACCATAGGACCACCACTACCCAGATGTTATTTGGGTGGTGAATTATACTCAGTACAGCAGTGACACTGAAAGCTGGTGTTACACAGATGTGAGTGTATCAGGTATAGCAGTGCTGTTTTGTTCATGCATAGTGTGTCCTAATTATCCTCTAAACCTTTATTAACTGCTGTTGGTTGGAATTCTTATCAGTAGGAACAGAAAAATGTACCAGTGCCACACACTATAATACCGCTACCATGCCAGTGTTTCTGCTGCTGTGCTGAGAATGGTCCACCACCCAAATAATGGTCCTACGGTGGTCCATTCCTCCTGATGGATGAGATAGAGGAGGCTTACAAACTGTAACATAGTATACTTATAATTGGATATCTAGTACACGTAGCCTACATGCAGACTAAAAGTAAATGACTGATATGTGTTTGTAAAAGGTGTAACTAATAAAGTGACCACTGTGTGTATGTATAAATTAATATATTCTCTATAGCCAAACGTATTCACACCCATGTGTGTTTTTTGAACATCCCATTCCAGATTAGTCTCCCTTTGCTGTTATTATAACCTCCACTCCTCTGAGAAGGATTTGCACTCGATTTTGGAGTGTGTCTGTGGGGATTTGTGCTCATTCAGCCACAAACGTATTAGTGTGGTCGGGCACTGATTTCAGGAAAGGAGGTCTGGGGTGCAGTCCATGTTCCAATTCATCCCAAATATTTTCAGTGGGGTTGAGCTCTGTTCTGTGCAGGTCAGTCAAGGTCTTCCACTCCAACCTTGGCAAACTATATCTTCGTGGACCTCGCTTTCTGCACAGGGGCATTGTCATGCTGGAACAGGTTTGGACCCCTTAGCTCCAGTGAAGGGAAATCTTAATGCTACAAAGACATTCTAGAAAATTGTGTGCTTCCAACTTTGTGGCAATAGCTTGGAGCTTGGGTGTGATGGTCAGGTGTCCACAGACTTTTGTTCTTATGGTGTAGATGGAACGGTAATGTCTACATCAGTGTAAACACAGAAGAACATGTTTTCTTTTAAGACATGGGTACAAAGGCTTCAGACTGAGAGCTCAATTCATTCTAATTGGTTTTATTTGTATAGTGCGTTTAACAACATTCATGATCACAAAGGGACTTTACAGATACCTGGATGTAGATTTAAATCTCTAATGAGTGAGCCAGAGGCACCAGTGGCAAGGAAAAACTCCCCGAGACAGCATGAGGAACCCTTCAGCGGAACCACATTCAAAGGGGAACTGTTCTGAGTGACGCCAGGTTTATTGTAAAAAAAAAATAATAATAAAAAAAAATGTAATGTATATCTATAATGTCAAACAGTACTGAGTGCACTGAAAGGATGTTCAGTAGGCTACAGTATGAGCATCATAGTATTTATGATTACAGCAGCATTTCTTAGGTAAAAGTCTACGGTATCCAGGTGAGACTATCAACTGAAGCAAGTGTGAGACTTGAGCATAAACTGTTTTTAGGAAGTGAGGGTATTTAGGAGATCCACAGAGCCCGTGTGAGTCCTCGAGGCTCGTTACAAGGTACTACGTACGAAATCGCATACTATGGTAGTACGTACTAATCAGTATGTGTGTGTTATGACTACAATCCCGGACATACTACATCCGCCGTGTGAGCATTATCATGTGACCTTCAACGTCATCACAAACACTAAAATCTTGAACAAGTTAACAATTTATTCGGGTATTGTTAAACAAGTCATATTTAACCAGGGTTTAACACTTAAAAAGAGCCGACACTGTCTTCCGCGTTTTCTTCTTTTCTTTCTACCCTGAGCTCATCCGCACCCGTCCCGTTGCATCATGGGATTGTTTGACTCGCGTAGTATGCGTCGGTTGCGTACTGCAAAATCTTACCGGAAGCACTACACCATCCGGGTATTTCTCGCAGACTTGGAATTCGGACATACTACCCCTCTGGCGTACTGCTTTTCGCCTTCGATATAGTAGGTAAGTATGTGGTTTCGGACGCAGCCAAAGTCTTTTAATTTGGCACGCGCGCAGTTCCCCCACGCGACCTTCTTCCCACTTTACTTCCGGTTCACACTGTTACGCCATGACGTCAACATCTGTCTGAACAAACCGACGCAAATTCACAGAAAAGGGAGCGCCGGCAAAGAGGAGGTAATAAATACAGCACTACGCTTCAAATAAGCTCGGCTTATTAGTTAGACATGCGTTTTAAATGATTATAAAAGCTGTTTTTAAAGAACACACATGTTCTCGCGCGTGGAAGAACGGGAGAGAATGCGTGAGTGTAAATGTAGAGCTCGGTGTAGGAAGTTGGGAGATTGCTAGCGGCTCGGTGGAATGAGACAAAGCGTTTATACGGAGTCCGAATAGTAAGCACGCATGAATTATATTAGCTAATCAAATACGTCCCTTTTTATAAATAATCCTTGTAAATCTTGCCTGTTGCCGTTTAATCAGTTTAGTTAGCTTGTCTTACTGTACGATACTTGAGCGAACCAGTATATATCGCTAGTCGGGTGAGCTAACCGGTAGCCCCGTTATTCACTCAGGATTAGCTAGCTAGCTAGCTGGTCTGTTCAGTTAGCCAGCTATGTATTAGCCGGCTTTGCTAGGCTCGTTGCTAACGTTACTTCCCTTTCTCGGGGTCGGAATATGTGTCGGCTCTTCGGTCGACAAAGCGCTGAATGCAATTTATAATGAAATTTAGTCAATTATTTCGCCTTAACTGGTTAATATGTCGATAATCGTGATTATGTTCAGTCATGTCTGAATATATATATATATATATATATATATATATATATATATATATATATATCTCGTTATGTCCTGCTGTATCATGTCGGTGTGATGTGCTGCCGGGAAACAGGAAACGTTAGCGTACACATCTACACCCGTAATAAATATGAGGCGGAACAAAAAGCATCGCGACATGAAGTGCGCGTTAGTGTCCGGTACAGTACCCCGAGTTCCGTATTCTGAGCTGATCCTTAACTGTGAGGAAGCCAGAGTACCCTGTGGCCCACAGTGCAGGAGTAATCAGCGGCCTGGCTTCTGTTCCACACTCTCACTGCCTCACTCAGTACGTGTACATGGACTGCAGTAATCTAATTATTGACCTTATTCTGCATAAGATAATATTGTGATTAAGGTGTGTTGCTTTTAGATGAGTTGCTTTTAGAATATTCCTTTAATGTTCCCGTTTTACATGTTCTAGAACATAGAGCGATTAACGGCACACATCGTTACGTCCCCACGCCGTCCGACGTCCCTCCAGAATTTCACGTATCGACATACAGTCGGTCTTCGTTATGGTCCCGTATACAGTTCTGTGTTTCATTTTTAATTTTACGAAAGCTTCAAGTGCACTTAATTATTTGTCATGCTATACGTGCAAATAGACCACTGCTTGAAGCTGTGGGCTGCGTCCCAAACCGCATATTTACCGAAGTACATGTATTTCTTCTACTATATAGTAGGTAAATACGCGATTTCGGACGCAGCTGTGCTCTCTCGTTTGCCGTCAAACGGTTGAACACTGCCGTGTGTGAGCGTGTCCTGTCGCAAAATGCGGTGAAACCTCCCACACAGCCTTAACAGTGGGTACGTTTACATGGATAACAATAATCCAATATTAACCCGATTAAGAAACTAGCATGTAAACAGTGATTATTGATGAGCTTAATCTGGCTAAAGTCATACTCGAAGTAAACACAAATCGAATTAAGACATGTGGTGTATTCCTGTTTGTCACGTTATCGGATTATTGTTGTCCATGTAAACGTACTGATTGTTAGACATGTTTTTATCCAAAGCCACTCATAATTGATCTGAGCAGATGAAGGTTAAGGTCATGGTCCCCATGAAACCCCCATGAAATTTGTTTTAGGGTTTTTTGTACTACTCTCTAGCTGCTCTAGACAAAAATAGGCCAGTATGTAGGTTTTTGTAGATATTTGTAAAAAAAAAAAATAATAAAAATAAATAAATAAAAAATGACAAATTACTGTTATAATTTCCAGGGAAGCGATGCAAAAAAGTTGTGTACTTGTCCAATTTTCATCCAAGCAAATATTCTCTAAAACACATTTCTCCTGCTTCTTTAAAGTCCCTATGAAATCAAATTTGAAATCTTGTGGCTTTTCCTATGAATGTTAGCCTTAAGGTTATTGATAGCAGTCCCTCCAGGGTTTTGCAATTGTAACAATCAAGCGATCGCCGCAGTATTCGGAGAAGCTTGCGATTTGTCAAAATCACAGCAGAGTTTCCGTAGATTTGGGGCAAGACTTTTCATGTGACATCATCACAACGCACATTCAATCAAAGCCCTCTTCTATTCACGGGCATCAAACATGAGAACAGCTACAAAGTCTTATTTACCAACAAACATCACTGCGAAAGACACCAATTTTGTGCGATTAAAATTTTGCCAATTCAAGAAGTTTTCTGCAAAAAGCACAAAAAAACAGTTGCATCGCAAATTATTTTTTAAAAATATATATAGCCTCAGCAAAATCGAGCACTTTTGGCTGCAACTATCACAAAAAACTCCACAAAGTCCTACGGACTGCTGTAAGCTAGTGTTGCTCCGAAACAATGACAAAATTCGCATTTAGAAGATATGTGTTCAAAATTTACAGTCTTTCTCTACCATCAAATGGGATCAACAGTTTTGATGACATCATTCTGCATGTCAGCTTCTCATCAGATTTTCTATCCAATCAAATGCTTCTCTAGAATCTGAAGTGTCCCGCCCCTGAAGTTCTTAAAATCACCTTGTCGAAGTTGCCGTTGTTCGGCGATTGACGATTTTTTAAAAAGTGGGTGGAGCCATTCAATGTGTCCCGCCCTGACTCGCTGTTTCAGTGGAAATTACGCATGTGGTAACGCATCGAATAGCGCTGTGCTTTTCAAGGCACTTCCCCGGGGACTTTAAATAACCTGGGCAGGACAAATCGTTGTACAGCAGCAGCTAATAAGGCTCCAACATGAGTCGTCGGTGTAGTTGAGGTCATTCGGCATTGTTCATGTTATTCTCCTTTCGAGCAATCTCAAACAATGCACGCCTGCACTCATTTCCAAAATCACGATCTCTGCTCAAGCGTGTGCAACCGTTGCTGGCTGCACGAACTGAAACGGTCTGTATATTGTGATACAGATAATGGGTGCGCATGAAACAGCGAGCAAGCATTTGAACACAGCAAGGCATGGTTCTTTGTCTGTTTTATGTGTGAGAGAGAGAGTGTGTGTTTGTGCAAAAATCTTGTTTCTCTATACAGTTTTATTATACTGCCTTGTATTAAATGGCAGTCTTTCTACCCCTCTCTCCTGTGGGGAGCCTAATGCTGTCACTGCTGCGGGAAACAAACAAGCCACGGCCTTGGACCGACTTGAGGTGGCTGAACATCTGTGCTCTAGGATGCCGAACGTGTAAATCGGCAGAGAGTAATCCTACACGGCTTGTGACCTCTTATTTATCCAGATTGCTACGCTGTTGTTTCGATTCAGCAGGAGGTGGGGTGCCCCCCCCCCCCGACTTCCTGTTTTAAAAGGAAATATGTCAAAATACAGAATCAAATTGCATCTCTCATGCTATTTTGTTGCTACTTAAAAGGCCCAGGAGTGGTGCTGAAACTCGCGAGCTTATGACCTGTAGCGCAGTAACCACCGAGTTACCACTCAGCGTCCGGTTTTCTGCTCTCGCCTCAAAAGACACAAGTCTGTACCAAGTATACGGAAATCAAATAAACGAGTAATTGAATTCAAATGTTCCAGTCTGAATCACAACAATGCGACCTTTAAACTTCGGGCCACACCTCCTGAGTCCCAGGAAGTGATTCAGCTACCCCTGTTTTTTCCCCCATTCGCACTGTTATGTTTGCAGCTCGCCATCATGTACTGATTAGATATTACAGGTTTGTTTAATGTAATGTTTCTGCGCCCCTGTCTAATTCTAGGACATGGCTGTAAATGTGTACTCCACTTCAGTGACGAGCGACAACCTGAGTCGCCATGACATGCTCGCATGGATCAACGAGTCTTTACAGATGAACCTCACAAAGATCGAGCTGCTATGTTCAGGTGAGGTACACCTGAACAATGCATAAAATCCTGCGGGTACAGGTCAAGAGCTTCAGTTAATGTTCACGTCAGACATCAGAATAGGGGGAAATTTGATCTCTGTGACTTTAACCGTGGCATGGTTGCGGGTACCAGATGAGCTGTTTGATTACTTCTGAAACTACTGAACTCTCTTGGGAATTTCCCACACATCAGTCTTTAGAGTTTAAGCAAAATGGTGCAAAACACATAAAACATTGAGCGACAGTTTTGTGGGTGGAAACGCCTGCTTGATAAGAGAGGTCAGAGGAAAATGGCCAGACTGGTTTAAGCAGCCAGGAAGGGCGTAGTAACTCATGTAATCGCCCTTTACAACCACGGTGAGCAGAAAAGCATCTCAGAACGCAGAGAACATTGAACCTTGAGGAGGATGGGATGCTACAACAGGAGACGGCCACATCAGGTTCCACTCCTGTCAACCAAGAACAAGAATCTGATTCACCCAAACTGGACAGTTGAAGACTGGAAAAAGACCAGGTGATTTTATTTTTCTTTTTTTCCCTAATCTTCAACTGTGCAGTTTGTGTGAGTCTGTGCATGATTGCCTCAGATTCTTGTTCTTGGTTGACAGGAGTGGAACCTGATGTGGCCGTCTCCTGTTGTAGCATCCCATCCTCCTCAAGGTTCAATGTTTTCTGCGTTCTGAGATGCTTTTCTGCTCACCGTGGTTGTAAAGGGCGATTACATGAGTTACTATGGCTTTCCTGGCTGTTTTCTACCCACAGAACTATTGCTCACTTGATGTTTTTAGTGTTTCACACCATTCTGCTTAAACTGTAGAGACTTGTGTGTGTGTGTAAATCTCAGGAGATGAGCAGTTTCTGAAATACTCAGAGCAGCTCATCTGTGACCAATCTTATGTCCCATTTTGATGTGAAGATTAACTGAAGCTCTTGACTTGATTTTTATGCATTGCGCAGCTGCCACATGATTGGCTGATCAGACGACTGCATACATGAGCTGGTGTACGGGTGCTCCTATTAAAGTGGACGGCGAGGGTATAATGTTAGAACAATGAGCTGCTTGATCATGTTATCTTATGTATACAGAAAAACATTCAATGCCTACTTATTCAAATAATATAAATGAATATTTTAAGAGTAATTCTTGCAGTGTGTTAGTTGCTGTTAGAAAAGTAGCCTGTGTAGTATCCTGCATAGCAGGGAATTTATTTTCTCATGTCTGCTGAAGCGTACTCGGCCTTATCTTGTCAGTAGATGTTTATTGCGTATATCTAGAGCATCGCTTTTTCGGTTTAAGCATAAAATTGTTTTAATGTCTTAATTATTCCCCCTTACACACACAGGTGCTGCCTACTGCCAGTTTATGGACATGCTCTTTCCTGGCTGTGTGCCGTTGAAGAAAGTCAAATTTTCAGCGAAGTTAGAGCATGAATACATTCACAATTTTAAGATCTTGCAAGCTGGATTCAAGAGAATGGGTGTTGACAAAGTGAGTAGCCTTCAGTGATCCCCAGTTTGTACTCTACATATCATGTGTGTGTGTGTGTGTGTGTGTGTCTATATATATATATATATATATATATATATATATATATATATATATATATATATATATATATACACACACACATATACACATACACCTGCTATAGCTGCGCTATGCTGATTGACCCGCATGTGTGCTGGATTACTAATCAAACAGTCTCATATTTGTTTATAGCATCGGCAGTTAGAGATTTAGTTGCTAGGTTCATCTTTGTGGAGGAAGAATGTATGTGTAATTTTCCTGAGAGATCAGATAAGTGTCTGCGCTTTATCTGTGCCTCAGATAAAAGTTAAGCCGCTGTGCAGTGCGCATGTCCTCAAACCCCCCCTAACCCCCCCCCCCCCCCCCCCGTTATTCTCGCTTCACTCGTCCACCTTCAGAATCTGTTCTCTAGTGTTATTCCATAGCATCATGGTCAGTTTACTGTTTAATAATCTCCTCCCTGCTTTAGATCATCCCTGTCGACAAGTTGATAAAGGGCAAGTTCCAGGACAACTTTGAGTTCGTGCAGTGGTTTAAGAAGTTTTTTGATGCCAACTACGACGGGAAAGACTACGACCCGGTGGAGGCACGCCAAGGGCAGGACACAATGCCCGTGCCCAACCCAGTCATGCCTGCTCTCAACAAGCCCAAAAAGATCCTGAACGCAGGTTGGTTGATTTGGATGAGCTTTAACATGCTGTGACTTGTAAAGCAGCAGCCCAATGAGTTCCTTCCTTTCTCATACGCAACAGGTCAGGGTTTCGTCTGTTAACTTTTACAAGTATTTTCATGAAACTCTGCAGAGTTTGCTCACAGTGTCTTACCACACCTTGGTGTTTTCTGCTGACTGTTTTTAATGTATGCTGTAGATGTACTGATAATAGATGTTGAGGTGTTTTGTGGTTTTTTTTTTGGGTTTTTTTGCCATTCTTTTTCTAAATTTAAACTCTTTATTCGTCTTTTTACAGAAAATGGTTACACTTCTAAAAAGATAACCCAACCAGCTACTATAATTGTAAAAATAGTATAAATCATATAGATAAAGATTTTCACTGCATCAGAAATAAATTTGTTACATCTTTTCATAGTATCTGATGGGTTAGTTACAGAAATATAGCCATAGTTGTCATGAGCAAAAAAAAACTTCATGATGCTTGTAAATATGAAAAAGTTCCCCAAATACAATTCTTATAGTTAAAGTCAGTACAGTTTGCTCTTGGTGGAAATGTACAGTGAAGGGTCACTGGATTCATCATGAGTGTATAATAATGATAATTATCACGTGTGATCATGACCTGTAGTATTGTGTGTTTTTTTTTTTAACTAGTATTTTTCTGAGGTTCTGATTAACAAACTGACTTTTTCTTTTGATTAAATACAGTCTGAACCTAGTTAACCAGAAATAGGAACATGTTTATTTAGTTTTCTTTAAATGTCTTGGCCATAATGAATGGTGTTTAAATGGCTTGCCCTGCCCATAGTGCATACTTCATCAATTCAATCTGTCAGAACCTACACGGATGTAAAGCAATAACTGAAATATGAATTCCCACCAGATGTACTGAACTTTCATCTGGCTATTTATAGGCTATTATTTATATATATTATATCAGCTGAACATACTGAAACAGTGAGGGTGCTCCTTAGGGAAAGACTGCGTAATGGACAGTGTCTTTGCATTATGTGGTGAATAGTAGTGTTAGCTAACGGCTTTCACAAATATCATGCATTTTTCTCATATTGCGTCTGACGTTTTAGATTTTCTGATATTTTACCTGACACACACGGAGATGGAATTTTTGTTCTTGGTCTTCCCTAAAAACCTCAAATATCTGTAATTTCTATAACTGTTGCTTTGTTTATTTCAGCGCCGCAAAGAGCGGCTGTTGCCAAGGTAGCACCCAAGATGACTCCTAGTTCCGCACGGAGGCCAGGGGCCGGTGGTGACGACGAAAGGGCGGAGCTTATACAAGAGGTGTTTTTAAGTATTGATGCTAGAGTAAAAATAATACATTTCATTTATATATGTAGCTTCTCGAAAGCCCTATATTACTGGAGTGGTTTGTAATAATAATAGTAATGCACACAACCCAAGACACAACATACAAGAAAACATACAGCTTTTTTTTTTATTCTCAAATATTGATACTCACTACATGTATGTGTTCTTTTCTACCGAAGGAGAGACTTTTTTTCCCCCTTTTCATTTAAATGCATAATATCCGTGTCTCCCCTTTCTCAGGTGAATATTCTGAAGTCCACGATCCAGGACATGGAGAAGGAGCGAGACTTTTACTTTGGTAAATTGAGGAACATTGAGCTGATCTGTCAGGAGAAGGAGAGCGAGGGAGACCCCACCCTACAGAGGATTGTGGATATTCTCTATGCCACAGATGTGAGTAGAGAGCAGAATTTGTTGACACTAATACATTCACAGCTGTGGCTCTGTGTGTATTTATAGTAGCTACATCGTAAACCGATATGAGCTGACCAATGAATTTAAAGTTACACTACATTTTCTAAAGGCTCGAATTTCGAACACCTCCAAGCTAGTAAGGTCTACGCTAACCGTTTGACTCTTATTCTGCGTCTTTGGCCTTGTCCTGCAAGTTTCTTCTTGGGACTACCATAGATCTGTAAAATGTTTTCATTTGGAGAACCGGTCACAGCGTGGTACTGATTTTGCATCCGAAGTAAAATTGGGCAACGTAAAGATGTTCACCCTACCATCAGGAGATCACAAGTTTGAATTCAGACAATGCTACAGGGCAAAATTGGCCTTGCTCTCTCTCCCCTGTCGATGTCTGTGAGCTCACGTGTGTGGAAGAGGGCAAGTGTTTTACACAGCCCTGACACAGCATTTGATGATACAGCTATTCAGTAAGATGTGGAGGCTGGCTTCGTGTGTCTCAGGGGAAATGGTATGCAAGCGTCAACTAATGGGTGGGAATTAGCAAATGACCAAATTGGGGGGAGAAAGTGGTGGGTGAGGAATGGGATTTAGAAGATGGGAGAGCCTTTCATGTGGATATAGTACCAATAAATGTGTATATAGTTCTAAATATTGACCTGTTTTAAACATGATAGATTTTATTTATTTATTTGTTTCTGTCCTAAGAGCTTAATTTAGCTGAAGTGCAATTGGGCGGCCTGTTTTAGTTTTCTTTATTTCTTGTATTGAAATGGTAATTTAATATCTTCTGAGACAGATGCATAGCACTGTAAAGCGAATAGATTTCTCATAAATAATTTGATGAAGGGACGAAAAGCACATCGAAAACGAAGACATTTCATTTCGCCGTCCAAATCGGCGGTGTTTTTTTAAGCTAAACATTACCTAATGTATGTAGCACGTTGAAATTCTAAACATAGCTTAGTATAAGAGAATCATTCCGTTCCATGACACTGTGTCTCTTCTGTCTCTCCTGTAGGAGGGCTTTGTCATACCAGATGCTGAAGCAGAGGACCAGGAGGAGTTCTAATGCCTATTACTAGATCCAGCTGTGTCCTTGTCTCCTCCCTCATCTCTACACATTCACGCCCTCCTGCTGTCTCAGATCAACGTTACGCATTTTGGACTCAATGAACGCTGTATGGAAAGTAATTTGGGATGCATACAGAGTTAAAGTAGCTACATTAGAAGAACCTCCTCTGATGCCTTCTTAGAGAAGAGCACAACGCGGCCGCTCAGCTGATCTCGCTGGGTTCAGGAGAGTTGGAGCATTTCGTCTCTAAAAATTCAGTATCGCGTAACGTTCCTGCAACTTCAGTGGAACTTGCAAATTTTTTCATTGTTAGATATTCATCTTTGACCGTTTTCTTTTTGCCAGGGTGTGAATAAAGGGGATGTCCTCTTTCCCTCACACAATGGGTGGCATGTACGTCATCATAATAATGCTATACTAATGATTTTTTTATATTTAAAAATGTACTTCCTTCACAAAATCTTAGTTTTTGCCTTGGGTTCAGATGTGAATTAGTGAAAAATCCTTTAAAAAAACAAACAAAAAAAATCCACATTTTCATCAGTTTACATTGCTTTTTATTCCTATGCGATTATTTTTGTGAAAGGCTTGTAGCAGTCACCTTTTCTCCAGCTTTGATCCTGTGACTGTGCCTTATAGACTGAGTGGAGGGAGACCAGTCTGATGTCTGTGTTCGTCTTTGTGTGTCAGAATAATTTTCTCATGGTCTAGGAAGTACGTTTTTTGCAGAAAAGAGGGTTGATTTCGTTTACGATTGTTCCAAAATCGGCCGCAAACTGCCACGATTGTGATCGTAAACTTTCTCGGTGGTCGTTTGGGATGTTTTTTCTAACTGTGATATCAGCATAGTTGCAAAAAAAAAAAAAAACATCCTCTGCAACATAATCATTTTTAATATTTGATTTGTTTGTGGAGAAAAAAATAATCATTCTTAATTCATTGTCCGCTACAGCGGTGGATTCAGGCCAAATTAAGAAATAGCAAGACACATATTCCACATTTTTGCACTTGGGGTGCATAGATTTTTTTAAAAATTTTTTTACTACTTAATATTTAATGTCATTTTACCATTTCACACCTTTTAATCTCTGCCTTGGTAGAACTCGCATTCTGTATTGGCAAGTGTTTAAATCAAATTAAAGAAATGTTTGAACATTTGCTTATTTTTTTCATTGATGTTTTTGGCTCTGAAATAACTGAAAGGGTTTCAGGTGCAGACATTCAGTCTTCCTTTTCTCTCCAACAAATGGAACAAATTGTGCATGGAAGGTAGTAGGTTACTAGGATTCATCTATAAGGCCAAAAGTTCACAAGTTCCATCACAGCAATATGTGCTTTTTGAACATCCCATTTTTGCTATTTTAGTAACCTCCAATGTTCTGGAAAGGCTTTCCAGTAGGCTTTGGAGTGTAAGCCACAACAGTATTAATGAGATCAGGCAGTGATGTGCGAGGGGACCTGGCGCACGGTCGGCATTCCAGTTCATCAGAAATATGTTCAGTGGGGTTGAGTTTGGGGAAGGCTCACATATGGGTGTGACGGTCAGGTGTCCATATACTTTTGGCCTTGTAGTGTATTTTCAAATACGTTAATGTTTATGTAGAATGGTATATCTACGAAAATATTGTGATCGATATTTGAAATGCTTTTTTTTTTTTTTTTTTTAACCCCAAATTGTAGATTACATTACATTCCAGTTGGGGAATAAGAAGAGGCCACTCCTGCTAGTGTAAGAAGATAAAAACAAGCAGAACATTGCACCTCCTGTAGTATGTAATTCTTACTTTTTAAGTTGTATCTAAAGAAATCCCAACACATCACATCCATTAATTTAATTTCTGGTCAGTTGTTTGGACTAGGGCTTAGATAACGTAGAGACTTTTTCCTGATGATTGTTGATCACTATGCTTACTGTATCTTCTCATGTAGCAGTAATGGAACAGAACTTATTATTCAAATATATTTGGGTTTTGGCTTTATACACTGAAATGTTCAACTTCTTTAGTTCTTGGCACTGTTATGCCCAATGTCCAACACTGTCAACGTTCTTGCTCTTGCAGCACTGCCTGACTGTTATTAGTCTAATGCCTTGACTGATCCTTCAACATCAGTGAATAAACAGTTCCGTTCGCTGAAGGTTTGTTTTTTTGTTGGTTTGTTTGTTTTTGTGTCGGTCAAAAGTGAAGTAAACTTGGTATCACCATGAGATGCTAACGTGCAGTGGTTTTTGGAACCTGGGTCGCTGATAAAGACACTCCAAAGAACAGAGTGCTGTAATAAAAGTAGCAATCAAAATAAAAAAACGTTCTGGGATATATTACATAATCAATCTGATGTTCCTCTTTTGTTTGTGCTGTATGATGGTAAAACGCTGTGTAATGTATCCAGGTTTAAAAATGGAAAGTAACCAAATCGCAGTGGTGCTCTCTCTTCTCCGAATATTCAATCTTGATCTTTTTGTTCTTTGGACTTCAGGATCATCTACAGAGATGACTTCTACACTGTGAGCTTATTGCGGCTTGTGTACTTACCCACTTAATTTGAATTTTTTATTTTTACAATGTTCTCTGATCCAAGCTCTTCTTTTGTGTACTTGGGTGTGTGGAATTTCTCCTTTTTAAACTGTATTTGCCATCATCAGTTTCTTACAAATAAAACAGTATTACATGTGTGTACTGATAAGCTGTTCTTTCCATTGCGTCTCTGCTCTTTTTGAATTATACACAGCCAGCTCCATAAGTATTTGGACAGCGCCGATTTTTGTAATTTTGCCTCGGTACACTGCCATTTTGAAATGAAGCCATGAGGGAAGTTGGAGCTTGGTGGTTAAGACAATGGACTTGTGATTGGGAAGGTCATGAGTTCAAATCCCAGCACCACCAAGCTGCCATTGCTGGACCCTTGAGCAAGGCCCTTAACCTTAAACTGCTCTGAGATCATTGTAAGTTGCTCTGGATAAGGGTGTCTGCTGTAAAAAAAACAAAATAATAATAAATAAAAAATTTAAAAACGCACTTGAGATGTGAATGAAGTGTGGACTTTCAGCTTTAAATTCAAGGGGTTTAACAAAAATACTGCATGGAATTACAGCCACTTTTTAAATGGAGTCCCTCCATTTTCACAAGCTCAAAAGTTAAACGTAAACTAGCAAGCATAAATATTAGGATTCTTTTTAATACTTGGATGCAAATCTTTTGCATTTAATGACTACCTGAAGTCTGGAACCCATGGACATCGCCAAATGCCGAGTTTCCTCCCTTGAGATGCTTTGCCACACCTTTACCTTCAGTTGCTGCTTGTTTGTGGGTCTTTCTGTCTTCAGTTTTGTCTTCAGTAAATGAAAAGAATGCTCGATTGGGTTGAGGCTATCGGACATTTAAGAACATTTAATTTCTTTGCCTTAAGAAGCTCATTATCCATCTGTACTGTGAAGTGCCTTGTCAGTTTTGCAGGATTTGACTGATTCTGAGCAGAGGGAAAGCTCTATATGCTTCAGAATTCATCCTGCTACTTCTATCAGCAGTCACATCAATAAACACCAGTGATTCAGTTACATTAGCAGCCATACATGCCTATGCCCTAACACTGCCTCCCCTGTATGTTTGACAGATAATGTGGTATGCTTTGGATCATGAGCCCTTCCGTTCCTTCTCCATACTCTTCTCATTCCTTCATTTTGGTACAAGTTAATCTTACATCAGATCTAGTCAAGATTTTTTTAAGAGTCTAATCTCTTCTTTCTGTTCATGGTTTGCATTTACATTCATGAAGGCATCTCTTGATTATAGACTTTGATAATGATACACCTACCTCCTTCAGAGTGTTTTTTAAAATTTATTTATTTATTTAACTTTTTTTTTTAATGACTCAAAACACTAGCCCTTCCTTTTACAGTGTCCTACATTCTAGGTATTAACCTCATACAAATGCAAAAAGCACACATGCACACACACACTACAGACACTATCTGGAAATGCCAATCAGCCTACACATGTCTTTGGGGGAGGAATCCTGGAAGCACAGTGAGAACATGCAAACTCCACACACACACACACACAGCACAGAGTCAGGATTCGAACATCCAACCCTAGAGGTGGGAGGCAAACATGCTAAAGATTAAGCCACCTTCCCCCCCAAAATGTAGACAATATAGTGCATTTAATACAATCATTCAAAAAGGACAACTGCAGTTCTAATGCCTTTTTTGCATTTAGTGAGATGTTCACAGGAAGAGCTTGTTTCTTGCAAAGCTTCCAAACAGCTTGTTGATTTTGATACTGGACAACCACAAACACTGCCATCTAACACTGCCATCCCTGGGCTCTATTTTCCCTCCTTCAAAATCCCCCTCACTATGAGGGTACAGAGTGCTCAGGATCTGATTCCTGGCAAATTTCCAACATGTGACAATGTTTTATAGCCTTAATTGTGCTTAATGTTCTGTTTAACTGTGTATGTGTCATTTTATATCTTATTATATTTATATTATTTTATAAATGTTAGAATATTAAACATTTTTTTACTTTTGTTTAAAGTTTTCTAGTTTATTTTAGCTCATCTATTTTAGATATTTATATTATAGAAAGTTATATTTTAAAAAGGTAGATTTGTTGAGATTTTTTTATTTATTAGAATGCACTTATAAGTAGGTTGGTCTATTATTTGACTGGAAGTGATTGTGTACAAATGTTACATTTGTACACATGTACAACATGTACACAGTTACAAATGTAACTATTACATTTTTAATTAATGATTGTTTTATACTGTTATAATAAACTCTACTCTTCTGGGAAGGCTTTCCACTTGATTTCCACTAGAAATCTAGAACCACTAGAGCGTGGTTGTGGGAATTTGTGGTCATTCAGCCATAAGCGCATTAATGAGGTCAGGCAATGATGTTGGGTGAGGAGGACTGGGTGCAGTCTGTATTCCAATTCATCCCAAATGTGTTCATCAGGGTTGATGTCAGAGCTTTGTGCAGGCCACTTGAGTTCTTCCACTTTGTTCTTTAAAGAAAAATCGACAAAGCACAGCTGCCTTTCTCTGTTGAATCATAAGCAACCCACCCACACTGATCATTCCTCCCCTGAGCTACTGTATGTCCCCACACCTATAAATACCCCAAAGCTAAATGCACCACGCCCATAAATACCCCCATAAATGCCCCACAACCTTAAAGACTCCTTACACCAAAATTCCCCCACACCCATAAATACCCTTCACAGCTACAGTGCTGTGAAACGTATTTGTGTATATGTCATACTAAATTGTTTCAGAAATTTAAAAAAAATCTAAGATAAAGCAAAGGCAACCTGAGTAAACAAAAAATACAGTTTTTAAATGATAATGTTATTTATTGAAGTAAAAAAAGTTATCCAGTACCAACTGGGCCTGTGTGAAAATGTATTTGTCCCCGTAGTTATTCATTCCCCAAATCTATGACACAACATTCATAATGGGGTTCAGCTGGACTAGACACAACCAGGCTTGATTACTGCAAACCCTGTTCACTCAAATCAACACTTAAATAGAACTTTTTCAACAGCATGAATTTGGTTATAAGGTCTTATCCAGTAACACACTATGGCAAAATTTAAAGAAATTCCAGAAATTATGAGGAAGAAGGTGATTGAAATACATCAGTGTGGGACGGGTTACAAAGCTATTTCAAAGGCTCGGGAACTCCAAAGAACTACAGTGAGAGCCATTATCTCCAAATGGAGAAACTCGGCACAGTAGTGAACCTTCCCAGAAGTGACTGACCTTCCAAGTTCCTCCAAGAGCACAGCAACTACACATCCAGGAAGTCACAAAAGAGCTAAGGACATCAAAGGAACTACAGGCCTCTCTTACATCAATAAAGGTCACTGTCTTCTATCAGAAAGACACTGGGCATCCATGGAAGTGTGGCAAGGTGAAAACCACTGCTAACCCAGAAGAACATTAAGGCTCGTCTGCTAAAACACACCTTAATGATCCTCAAACCTTTTGGGAGAATGTTCTGTGGATTGATGATTCAAAAGTGGAACTGTTTGGAAAAAAGGGGTGCCGTTACATCTGGTGTAAACCAGACACAAAATTCCACAAAAAAGAACATCATACCTACAGTCAAGCATGGTGGTGGAAGTGTGATGGTGTGGGGATGCTTTGCTGCTTCAGGGTCTGGGCAACTTGCAATGATTGAGGGAAACATGAATTCTGCTCTCTATCAGAAAATCCTAAAGGAGATTGTCTGATCTTCAGTCCGTAAGTTGAAACTCAAGCGCAACTGCATTATGCAGCAAGACAATGATCCAAAGCATAGGAGTAAGTACTAGTTATAGAAGTAAGTGAAAGACCGATCTCCAGTTTATATAAAGCATTTGGTTGCAGTTATTGCTGCTAAAGTTCTCGATCATGTCTAGGGAACACATGGTTACATGTAATTTTCTACTGCAAGGATGATCAGCTGTCCTTCCTGTCTCCCTGTAGCACTGCCTTAGGCGTCTTACATTACAGACATTGTAGTTTATTGCTCTGGCCACATCTGCAGTCCTCATGCCTCCCTGCAGCAGGCCTATGGCATGTTCACGCAGGTGAGCAGGAACCCTAGACATCTTTCCTCTGGTGTTTTTCAGAGTCAGAAAAGGGTCTCTTTAGTGTCCTAAGTTATTGTAACTGTGACCTTAATTGCCTACCGTCTGTAAACTGTTAGTGTCTTAAGGACTGTTCCACAGGTGCATGTGCAATAATTCTTTATGATTCATGGAACAAGCATGAAATATATTGTTTAAACCCTTTCCAATAAAGATCTGTAAAGCTTATTTGGATTTTACAAATTTCTCTTTAAAATATAGTCTCCTGAAAAAGGGACATTTCTTTTTTTACAAATGTTTTCATGGTTGAGTTAATAGTCTGCAAAGATGTGCTTTATGATGATGCTTTAAGGCTTTGGAAAAATTAGCATACACTCTGTGTAGGTCAGATATCTCTATTTATAATCATGCTATTTTGCATGCTTTGGGTGTTGCCACAGTGGATCCGATATACATGCACACACCCCACATGCAGTGTCAAATGCTAATACACCCACACGCCTACAGGGCAGTGTGTTCTGGGAGTGCTGGTGGAATGTTTTGAGAGCCTCACTATGAAAAGAAATGCCTCTGGGCTGAAACATTGTGCCTCATGGAGGGGTCTATGATGAAAGAGGCCAGTACTAAGAGGGTCAATCATATGATTTCGTCTCTTTCACATACAAAGAAACAGTTGTCTATGCTGCTTAAACTTGTACCCCACCAGTTAGTTCAAACTTTACAAGCACTCGGAGCTCACTTTATCTATCCAGTTTCTTCCAGTTTTATTCTTGGGGTATTTAGTATATGTTGTATATTTTAGTATATGTCAATATAATAGATTGTCTTTATATTTAAAGTATGATTATCTGAATTATATGGTGTTAGAGTGTCATGGGAAAGACTTTGCAAAAGCAAAACTTGACTCTACACATCCCCAAGCCATTCAAGAAAGTTTAAGTTTAAGTTTAAGTTTAAGTGTGCAGTTTAGCCACAGTGTTCTGTATTTAAGGATTTTATACAGATTAAGAGTTAACAGGAATAACAGTTTGGGACTTCTTTCCTGTACAAATTATTTGCAACCCAACAGCCCTGATAACCCTCACAGTGGTTTGCTATTACAGTATTGTCAAGGAATCTCGTAGCATTTAGAGTGTTTTCTGTCCCCAGACTCAATAATCATGTTTTTGATTCAAATGTTTTTCTTTTTTCTTTTTTTAAAGACATTATATGTGCTGTAGCTTTAACTCAAGGTGCCTCTGAGTTATGAATGAATCTTTTTCATGATCTTTTTCGAGTAATAAACTGCAGCTGTTTTGCAGTATATTATTATTATTATTATTATTATTATTATGCACCCCAATTTTACGCTAGAATGTGTTTGGTTTACTTTCCAACTTTCCAACTGCAATTAATCAAACAAAATCCCCAAGATACGAACTCGAAGGACAAAAACATTTATTGCATATTCTAAACAAGCATGGCTTAACCTTTTAGTCAAAACTGACTGAACACCATTTTATGGCACATTTAAATAAAAACATTATTTGTTTATGGCATATTTATTCATGATATCAAATCAAATTTCAGTTGTAGGATTTGAAAAAAAAAATCAATTCATCCTTAACATATTCCAATGTTGTATGAACACAGTACAATACCTCTTAAAACGTGGCCTAAGTAACATTCTATAATTAATATTTATTTAAGAATAACAACACTAACATGGTTTAGAAAATAAATCAATGTTAAAATCAGATGAGACACAACTGCAGGGAAAAGGTGGCCTGCGTGAGATGAGGCCTATGATAAACCACATAAGTGATCATAAGAAAATATCACTGGTTTAGTGAAGTAAAACATTGGCATGGCAAGCACTGGCTCAATAACTTCATTGAAATCATTGTTTTATAAATGGTGACTGTTTACGGTGACATTTGTATTGCACTATTTGCACTCTCTCTGTAACTGAAATATGAGGAGAGATTGTTTAGCAATTATTAATTAATTAAATGATTAAACTACAGGTGCTCAACAATGAGCCAACAGTGGATCAGTTATCTGTTGAATACTTTTCACTGAGTGTCAACTGACTCAGCAGATTGACATGAAAGACAATAGACCATAGCATAGATCAGAGGTGAAAGAGATGACCTGTTAAAGCATTAGTACCATTTACACTTGTAATATCAATGCTCTGTGGAAACCATAAAACCCTGCTACTAACAGTTACTAACCATTACAAACCATCAAGAACCAAGAAATAATGCTTGTCACTAGATCTTCTACATGTTCTAAATATGAGTATGTATAGGCCAGAGGTTCTCAACCCTTTTGTAACTAAAGCCCCCCCAAGCCTTCCCTATCATGTGGCAGCCCCCCCCCCAATATTGGAGGATGCCGAGTATAATGATTATCTATTCTATATAAAATGTATCTATCTATCTATCTATATACCTAATCTATTACCTGTTTTTGATAGATAGATAGATAGATAGATAGGTTTTTGGGGGTTTTGGGAGTTTTTGTACTTTTTTAATTACTGTTCATAACTTGTGATTTTCTAAAATAACTTTTCTAAAACTATATAACGGACAGGTGTAGAACATAATGATATAAAATGTTTCTGAACACTATAACTACTTTGAACAAGAGAACTAGGCTGTAATAACGTGAACTATTTTACATGTAAAACAGGAAAAAAACTAAGACTCATGTTTCATAGTTCATACTTATTTACAATAAACCTTCGTAGTAAGCAGGACAGGAACGTGTGCTCTAGATAGTAGTGTGCTCGTAGTTCGTCTTAAGTTCTAAAAACATTCGCATGTGAATTATGTAAATTTGGATGAAGGGCACGTCTCGTTATCCATGACATTGTTAAATCTCCGGCGCTCAGCCCCTCACTGAACAGAGCAGACGCAGAGAGAGGTGAGAGATAAGCGGGAAAACAAGACCTCACACTTGCAGGACAGTACTGGTGATATTTGGAAAATTGCTAAGGTTTGTCCAAAAAGTCTCTAGATTTGTTGATAGGCGCTTTTTTTTTGTGTGCAAAAAAAAAGTCTCTAAAAGGGTCTGAAAAGTCACTAAGCTGGCAACACTGGTCTGCACTGACAGCTAGATAAAAGGCAGGCTAAGCTCTGCCTCTCCCCAGAAAAAAGAACTGTGTAAGCCTCATTTTTCCAGACGGGGGCAGTAAAAGTCTGCATTATCGCACCTTCAGTTTGAAAATCAGACGATTTGGTTTGCAAACCTGGAAGTAGGTTTTGTATAAATGAGAATATTAAGTCAGGGGACAAAAATGCTCCAGCTTTCTCAACTCTTTCTAAAGTGAGGAAGAGAGCTAGCTGTTGATGAGCAGTTGCAAGAGCGCACTAATAGCAGGGTTCCGAGGTCAATGAGAGAGCTTACAGTGACATGTAAAGTCTAAACAGTTATCAGTGAGGAAGAACAGCTGGATCACAGAACAACTTAGCCACGTCTAATCTCCATCTTCAATAAATTTAAGTAATGTTTACTGGCTAGTGTACAAAACCTTTCCAAAAGTTATTCTCTGTTCCCTTTCCCTCCCTCCAAGTATCTGTCATCCTGTGTGCTGGCATGCAATATTAGCTCTGCACTTTAAATGTCTCTTACAGTCTGTAGCAGGATTGTCAAAGGAGGGCCACAACTTGACAAAGATAACACACCAGATCCAGCCCTGATGAAGGGGTCTGTATTTAGCTGATGAATTAAACAGTGCCGAACTCCAGTTCATGACTTGCACCAACTGAAAAAAATCGATTCTTCTTTTAAGCAGTAACAAAAACTTTCCCTAATGTTACACACTCTTCAAAAGACTTTAAATGGCTACCCTGTTTTGCATAGCATTTTTCCAGTTCTAACACACTTCTTCAACTTAGGAAGGGCTGTTAATAAGCTGATTAGTTGAATCAGGTGTGTTGGAAACAGAAGAACACTAAAATATGCAGGACAGGAGCTTCTCCAGGACCAGGATTGGGAAACTATGATTTGCATCAAGAGATTTATTTGAATAGTTTTGTGTGATTGGTCCATGGGTGAAATGAACATACAGCACAAGTGAGCATGTACCAGGAGATGCTTATGAATACCTCGGTTGCTATTACTTTTGTGTGTATGAAATGAACTAGCTGGTGAAGCGGTCCCATTCAGTTTGATAAAGCATAAGCACACAGTATTAATATTTTTATATTATTATAATTTTTTTTATATTAGGAAGTATTGATACTACATCCTTATTCTAAGTGGTATACTGTCATTCAAAATAGTCTACCACATAAAATAACACCAAGTGGCACACTATTTTTACATACTATTTAGTACATTAGTATGTGATTTGGAGAAATGTACACAGCTATATACACTATATGGTCAAAATGTTTGTGGACACCTGACCATATGTGCTTGTTGAACATCCCATTCCAGATGTAGTCCCCTCTTTGCTCTTATAATTTCCTCCATTCTTCTGGGAAGGCTTTCCAGTAGATTTTGAAATGTGGTTGTGAGCATTTGCTCATTCAGCCACAAGAGCATTAGTGAGGAGTAGGTGAGGAAGCCTGGGGGTGCAGTCGGCGGTCCAGTTCATCCCAAAGATGTTCACTAGGGTTGAGATCAGGGCTCTGTGCAGACCAGTTGTGTACTTGCGTACCTACCTTTGCAAACCATGTCTTCATGGAGCTCACATTGTGCACAGGGGCATTGTCATGCTGGAACAGGTTTGGGCCCCTTAGTTCCAGTGAAGGGAAATCTTAATACTACAACATACAAAGACATTCTAGACATTGTTTGCTTCTGTCTTTGTGGCAACAGTGTGCGGAAGGTCCACACATGGGTGTGATGGTCAGGTGTCCACATACTTTTGGCCATATAGTGTATATTATTAGAAGCATTGATAACACAAACTCAAAATGAGTAGTGAAAAAAGATCCTGGAGAACTGTTATTTCCAGTTGTTCCCCAAAACTCTGCATAGTCTAAGAGTAATGGTGGCAATCCTCCAATTGCCCTGTCAACCTGCATTAAAAAAAAAGTTAACTTGTCTGACAGGATTTAAACACACACAGGTCAATGAGCTGCTTTGTGGATATTAAAGACTAGTGGAGAGATAAGGGAAAACTGACTGTAAGGTGCAGACACAGTAAAAGGCACCCTACAACATTCATTCATTCATTCATTCCTTCATTCATTCATTCAATCTTCTGTAAGCTCTTTATCCCGTTCAGGATCACAGTAGATCCAGAATCTATCCTGGGAATACTGGGCATGAGGTCAGGAAAACAGCCTATGTGCAATTATCAGTCTATCATACCTAGGTGCAATTTAGCATACACAACAATTTATTTTAAAAACATATACAGTGCCCTCCACTAATATTGGCACCCTTGGTAAATATGAGCGAAGAAGGCTGTGAAAAATTTTCTTTATTGTTTAACCTTTTGATATTTTGTTCAAAATATTCACAAAAAACACCCTGCTTTCATTGATATCAAACATTTGCAAACAAAACACAGGTTTATATAAAAAAAAAATCTTTGTTATATATAGGTGTGCAACAATTATTGGCACCTCTGTGGATTCAAATGGGAAAAATACATTTGAAGTATATTTGCGTTGATATTTAACATTTTTTTAGTATGCCTGGGTGATGAGGAACAGGAAATTGTTCAACCATGGCTTCCTTTTCATAGGGGTATAAATACAAAGGCCAAATTCCCTTAGTCATTCATAACAATGTGTTAGACCAAGGAATATAGCTGTGATGTGCGACAAAAGGTTGTTGAGCTTCACAAAATGGGAAATGGCTATAAGTTAATAGCACAAGCATTGAAAATGCCCATTTCCACCATCAGGGCAATAATTAAGAAGTTCCAGTCAACTGGAAATGTTATGAATCAACCTGGAATTGGATGTGTGTCTATATCTTCTCAACGCACTGTGAAGAGGATGGATCGAGTGGCCAAAAAATCTCCAAGGATCACAGCTGGAGAATTGCAGAATTAGTTGTGTCTTGGGGTCAGAAAGTCTCCAAAACTACAATCTGAATTCACCTTCACAAGTTGTTAGGAAGGGTTTCAAGAAAAAAGCCTCTACTCTCATCAAAGAACAATCTCAAGAACTTTCAGTTTATCAGTTGGATAAACCTGTGTTGTTTTTGCAATTGTTTGATATCCATGAGAGCAGAGTATCTTTGTGATTTTTTTTAACAAAATATCAAAAGTTTAAACTGGACAATTTTTCACAGCCTTCTTTGCTCATATTTACCAAGGGTGGCAATATTTGAAGGGGTGGGGTGGGGGGTGGGGGTGGGGGGTTACTGTAGACATGATTTTAAGAGTAAAACCACTTGTAAACAACTTGAAAAAGAAAGTTTTGAATGTTTTTATTTATCAAGGCCTAAATAACAATTGTGTGGTTCTCATCAATTTCTATAATCAAACAAATAACATCAAGTGACAACAAAAAACAACAGAATTCAATATGTAGCTAATTTCATAAAAAATAAACCAACATTCAGAAACCATGTGGAATAAGTAAGTACACCCTTCCTACCTACACAATCATTAAGAGAGTAATTAGCAGCCAGGTGTTACTAATGAAATGCACAAGATTAGATAATCATCAAGAAATGTGACTACCTCTATAAAAGCAGACCTTTAGGCCCTGATAAATAAAAATATAGAATTGAAGGAAGGTGTATGTTCTATTTCCCAGGACTCTATGGTGGCAGTTGATGGATTCATTGTCAACGCAACCAGTGCCATAAGGTGACTACCTCTATAAAAGTAGAACTTTTGGCAGTTCGGTGTTCTGGAGCCCTCAGGTGTGTCTACATCATGCCAAGAAGAAATCGCATCAGCCATGACCTCAGAGAAGCAATTCACCATTCTACAGTGAGAAATATTATTTACAAACGGAGAGCCTGGGAGTTGCAAATATTCCCAGGAGTGGGGATCCCAGCAAATTGAGACCGTTAAATGTTCAGATACATTGTTACCTACCTAAAAAAACTGAACAAGCATAGCTTTCATGGAAGAGTGTCTGGGGGGGGGCTTCTCTCCAAAAAACATAAATATGGAGCACACTTGGGTTTGCAGAATTGTATCTAAACAAACCACAAAAGTTCTGGAACAATATCCTTTGGACTAATGAGACCAAGGTGGAGATGTTTGATCTTCATGCATAGCACCATGTTTGGTGAAAAACAAACACAGCAGGCCATATATCCAGCAGCTCAACTTGGGCTGAAATTGGGTCATGCAACAGGAAAATCATCCGAAGCACACCAGCAAATCGACATCTGAATGGTTCAATACAAAGAGACAAAGTCCAGACCTCCACTCCATTGAGATGCTGTGGCAGGATCTTAAGAGAGCTGTGCATAAACAAATGACCTCAAACATCAATGAACTGAAGCAATGCTTTAAGGAAGAGTGAGCCAAAATTGATCCAAAACAAGTTATTGATTCAACACATTATTGAATTATAGGGCGTACTTATTTTTTCCTACCTGGTTTCTGAGTTTTGGGAGATTTTCACATATTAAAATCTGTTGTGTTTTTTTTTTGGTTGTCACTTGAGGCTATTTGTTTGTGTATAGAAGTTGTTGAGGTCCACATAATTGTTATTTAGGCTCTGATAAAGAAAAACATAATGTTGAAGGAGGGGGTACTTTCTTTTTCTCATGACTAAATAAGACCATTAACTAGAACCATGAGGTTAAGTGTTCTACATTTAGGTAACTAGTGGACATGTACACCACTATTAACTTGAGAATGAACACTGTGACCCAGAGCTATATTTAAAGTTCTACAGTGTTTCTCTCCCTGTCTTTCTCCCTCACTCCCCACTCCTTGCTTTAATCTAACAGTGTATGTCATTTAAGAAAGGCTAAAATTCCACACTAACTTTTTGTCTGTGGTGCAAAAACCTTGCATTACTTCTGGCAGAATTTAACAGTTTGGAAAGCACATGTGCCTGTTCGCAAATTTCTGAGATTCATGAGTAATACATGCGCAATAAAATATACTGAGAATACATAGGCCTATTCTTTTTATTTGGTCTATGGCTACTATAACAATATAACAATTTTATTTATTCCATAGCAAGACTTTATTGTGTTTTATATTTAATTTTATGTTAAACCATTAATCAACACAATGATGAAGTGGAACCATGGCATGTTATCTATGGAGTGAGATCTATTACAGCAAATCTATTCTAACAAAATGTGTATGTGTGTGTGTGTGTGTGTGTGTGTGTGTGTGAAGTAGCTTGTGTGGACTCTTTGATGTCTGGCCGGCAGAGCAGGTACCTGCATGTTGTGTTTGGGCTTTGTGCTTGTCCTGCACCACTTCTACTATCTTTCCTGTCTCTTTTTTCTTCTTCCTCCCTCTCTCTCTTTGAAGCTTGATGCATCTGAAAGGAGACAAAAGCAAATTTGGGAATGTGACAAAAGGCCTTGGTGAGTGTGTGCACTCACTGAGTCAGCTAGAGCTCATCTCCTCTTCAAAGAGAGTGAAAGAGTTCATATATGCAGAGAACATGTCAAACTCATTGATTGTGCATTCGGAGTGTCATATCTACAGAAAAAAAAACCCAGTTAAGATTAATACAACTATACATATCAAACATGTGAGGAAGGTGTGTGGCCCTTCCACATTTTAATAATCAATTCTGATTTTCTAAAATTGCTATTTTTACCAAATTTACATGGAAGTTGTTGTTGTTCAAACCAGTTTGCTGACACTGGGGATCTTGTGAGACACTTGAGTCTTGGAGAGGGCAAGTGGAGGGTCTTTTGTTTTGGGTATACAGTGCTCCTTGGTGCATAAAACACCATCCCATCTCTTTTTCCTCGTAGCTCAAAGTGCTAATGAACCATACACACCACTACAACAGCACGAGGAACCATACATTAAGATGTTTCATTTAAAACACAAAGGTACATCCATCCATCCATCCATTCATTTTCTGCACCGCTTATCCTACACAGTTTCACGGGGAGCCTGGAGCCTATCCCAGGGAACTTGGGAACAAGGTAGGGGACACCCTGGATGGACTTCCACGCCATTGCAGGGCACAATCACATACATGTTCGCACATCGATTCACACACTACGGACAATTTGGACATGCCAATCAGCCTACAACGCATGTCTTTGAATTAGGGAGGAAACCGGAGTACTCGGAGGAAACCCCCGAAGCACGGGGAGAACATGCAAACTGTGGGGATGATGGCATAGTGAGTAGTGTTGCTGCCTCACCCTTCCAGGGCTCTTGGTTCTATCCTGCGCTCGGGTTACTGTCTGTGTGGATTTGTGTATATTCTACCTGTCTTAACGTGGGTTTCTTTTCCAGGTTCTCTGGTATCCTTCCCCAAAATTGACCAGTAAGTGGATTAGTGACACTAAATTGCCTCTCGATGTAAAAGTGTGTGTGCAAGGTTTTCTGCAATGGACTGGTGTTCATGTTCATGTACATGTTCTCAGGGAATGCTTGGGATCCACTGCGACCCTGACCAGGATAAAGTGCTTATTAAAAATGAATAAAGGAATGAATCACCATTCCCAAAGTCACTCATGTTTGAAAATTGCATTGCAAGTGCTATATTAATCTATTTGATCTATTTTTATTTATTTTGTTGCTCCCTTAAGTAGAAATACCTCCAACTACTCATTTGCTGCAGTCGATTCTGAAGTGATGAACCCTACACAGGGCTCATCGAAGGAAGCACGGCCACATCACCCATCTGTAGGGCCGTTCCCAAATGAAGGGATGAAAAGAATGTACTTTAAGGTTCCTTCAGTTTGGTTCTTTTCAAAGCAAAAAAACCAATGGACACTTTTTTAGTCATAATTTTATGTGATGCATGAAAGCAATAAACATTATATTTAGTTATATTACACTAAAACAAGCTCTTTTATCATGTTTACTGTATATCACTACCTCTTTTAAGAGCTCAAAGCTTTTACCATAGTTCAATGATGCTACACATGGCTGCTGTGGGAGCTTCCGCTTCGGCATCTAAAGAGAGGGATGATTATCAGTGCTGAACGCCATAAAAATATTTTTTATGACATATTAATATTAGGTATTGGGTAAATATTAGGTCAGGTTTTATTGTTTCCTGTTAATGAGGTATGTGTGACAGATGCAGCAGGTGTTCCTGTCATGTTTTGTTATACTGTTGTCCATTTCTCTCACCTCCTCCTGTATTTCTGTCTCTTTCAGATAATGAATTTTCCATCAGTTCTTTCGGTCCTCTCACATACATTAGATATAAAAAGGCTACACACTTCTGTTATATTTGCAGGCTTTTGTGATGTAAAAAAAAAATAAATTAAACCTAGATGAATCATGTTAAAGCTTTTTCCGCCTTTAACACTAAAGGCGGATATAGCAACCAAGAAAATTCAAATGGAAAAACAAGCATTCAAGGAAAAAGCTTACAATAAGCTGGCTGCATATGTGTGAACACCCTTTAACTAATACTTTGTTAAAGCACCTTTTGCTTGTAATGCAGCACTCAGTCATTTTGGGTAAGAGTCTAGCAACTTTGTACATCTTGATTTGTTAAATTCTGCCCCCCCCCCATACTTAGCATACAAAAATTGTTCGATGGGATTTAATATCTGGGCTCTGACTGGACCATTCCAAAACACTGATCTTCTTCTTTTGAAACTGTTTCTTTGTAAACTTGGAGTTATGTTTTGGGTCGTTGTCGTGCTTGAAGGGAAAAAAAAATTCCTGTTCAGCTGTCTAACAGAGGCCTGCAGATTTTGTGCCAAAACACATTGGTATTTCGAGCTATCCATGACTTCCTCTATCTTGTCTAGAGCCCCAGTTCCAGCTGAAGACAAGCAGCCTCATAGCATGATGCTGCCACCACCATGCTTCACTGTGTGTATGGTGTCCACTGAGTGCTAAGCTGTCTTGTTTTTATGCCAAACATATATTTTAGAATTATGCCCAAAATGTTCTGCTTTGGTCTCATCAAACCATAACATGTACCTTTTGTCACATGGTTTGGGGTGATTTAGGTGGGCTTGTTGTTGTTGTTTTGTTTGTTTGGGGGTTTTTTGGTGAGAAATATAGAAAAGGTGGGAAAAGATCTGACATGATCAGTCTTGGTTTATTATTTTTTTTACATCACAAAAACTTACAATTTTATCAGGGGTTTGTAGATTTTTTTCATACCCCTGTATGACTTCAGCTCTAGAATTTATTTATTTATTTATTTATTTATTTTACATGAAATGACAGAGTTTTGAGGGGATTTTCATATACAGTAAGCACAATATCATATCAATATTTCTACCTGTATATTTACCTAGCATAGATCCTTCCTTTTAATGCCTGTGTATAATCACTATTCACACAACTCTTTAAATACTGAACACGCTTCAGAATCAGCCATCATGACTGTCTATATATTACAAAAGCACATAAACAATGCACTGGAGATGAACATTTTAAACGTATTTAAATTAACAATCCATCCCGAACAACTTGCATATTCATCTAATGAAATTCTGAGTTTACTTTTTTTAAATTTAATTTCTTTCTTCAACATGTTGGTCTGTTTTAGCAGTTTTACATAATGCCATTTGACTGCCTGCCAGTAGTGGTGCTCTCGCTCCTTTTCTTTTCTGCTTGAACAGAGCAATGCAGCATCGCTTTAGTCCTTTAGTCTGTTCAGCTCTCTCACCTCCTCATCTGTACACTCTGCTCAACCAGATCGGGTTCCAAAGTTTCAGCCATTAACACCATCATGCTAATCATCTCGTAGATCGCCAACTTGCCAAACTGTCTCTCTGCTGTAACACAGCAAAACTGTGTGTCATATACAAGTAGGTGCAATCCATTCTAGAACTTGGAGAACAACGTTAGCTGTCTACAATGTTAGCTGTCTCCACTACTTCTACACCGGATTCCTCATGGATATGAAATTGAATGTCACTGGAAATTGGTGAACGAGAAAAGAAGCTCTTGCCCTTTGGTTTTTGGGAGCGTCGAAACCTGACCATTACCAGTTATGTTTGAGATCACTTACATTTTATCACTTAAACGCCTCATTAGAATCACCAAAATACAACACTGACCAACAAATTGTTGAGCACATCACAAATATTTCGATATAAACATGTTTAATATGTTTCTGAGTAGAGTTTCGAGGTATTTAAATTTGTGGTTCATAAGAAGTTCGCACTTCTTTCATTCATTCATTCAGTTAAGTTAGTGAGCTAGCTGCAGTGTGTCTTTGAAACTGAACTGAACAGGTGTGCATGTATTATGGTCATGTTCTCACAACGGGATCCAATCCAGTATCCAATCTGATATCTCTCTTTTGTTTGTATCCCTTTTAAATGTCTTTATATCATTTGTGATTATATCTATATTACTTTATTTCTAATATTGATTTATAAAGCAAGTAAAATCATCAATGACCAAAATCCTTTATCCCCATGGCTCTTGTGCTAAGATGAAGAATACCCTCACTGTGTTATCTCTGCAGATCTGAATCCCTGGCTTGTCTGCTCACGTCTCTCTGGCCCAGCCTGCTGGGTTTGCTGTGTGTTCAGGTGCTCAGATTAGAGCTTTGTAAAAGACACAACATGTCTGCCTTTCTGCTTACTGTGAATACTATCAGATGCAGACACTCTACATAGCCAAGTTGTCTAGGAAATTAGGACTTGGTTCATTTGTAAGACTTCACGCAAGCCTTAAATTAATGGAACAACTTGTTCTACTCTCCAAATCTCTTAAGGATCCAGCTTTGCATTTAAAATTTAGAAAGTTTGACTACTTTGCAATTATCCATCCATCCATCCATCCATCCTCTACCGCTTACTCCTTTTCAGGGTCACAGGGAACCTGGAGCCTATCCCAGGAAGCATCAGGCATTAGGCGGGGTATACCCTGGACAGGGTGCCAGTCCATCACAGGGCATAATCATATACACACTCACACACCCATTCATACACTATGGACAATTTAGACACGCCAATCAGTCTACCATGAATGTCGTTGGACTGGGGGAGGAAACCGGAGTACCCGGAGGAAACCCCCGCAGCACAGGGAGAACATGCAAACTCCGCACACACATGGCCCCGGCGGGAATCAAACCCCGGACCCTGGAGGTGTGAGGCGAACGTGCTAACCACTAAGCCTACTTTGCATTTATGAATTCTGTAAAAATTATTATAATAATAATTAAATTCAATTAAATCAAACCTAAACTTTCTTTTTGATTACTCTTGTCAAAAAAAAAGATGTCATTGAACAGCCTAAGGGTCCTTTGATTTTGTGTAACCCCTTAAAGGTTCTATGCAGAAGCCTAAAACAAGGTTAAACTTTTCTAAGGTTAAATCTTTAGCCTGTCCCTGTTAAAGGTTCTATGTAGCACTATCCAAAGAACAGTGTGTGCATCAATATGGTTATTATTTGGCGGGGGGGATATTTTTAGTTGCCCTTCATCCAAAACTGAGATTAACTAAATGACACTGAGCTGAGAGTAATTGGTGGGGCGTTTCCAAGACAACTGGTGGCCTGTTCTCAGCCCATAAAAGAAGTCGGTGAGCAGGAAGTCACTTTGTCCCGAGACTCAGTGAACTAAACTAATGAACTGAGAGGGCCACTCTTAAGGATAAAAGGACATCGTCCCTCTTTCTCTCTCTGCCTCAGCCCTCTAAGGGCACTCGCTTTTCTTTCAACCAAATATGTGACAGCTATCCACTGCTTCCTTCATTGTCTTGTTAAAGACATACCAATCCCCTCATGTCTTCCTCTGCTGTGTGGACTAGTTTCGCGTTTATAAGTGAATGTGTGTGTTGCGTTAACAGACTGACTCTAGACTTCCGAGTTCTAATAATGTGCTGACCCCTGATGCTTATCGTGAGTCCACTCTAAGAACAGAGGTCAAAGGTCAACAGATGTCGGGCAGACGCAGGTTAGTGCGGAGTCACTGCTGCAAAACGCTGAGACGTGAAGTAGTTTAAGTTTTGGCAGTCATGTCTACACTACAAAATCTATTATCTGCAATGCATTAATCATGTATGCAAATGCATTTAGTGAGTTAGGAGTTAAGTTAGTCCAGCACTATGTGCTTTACATTAATTCATCTTCAGTAACGACTTTATCCTGGTCAGAATTGTGGTGGATCTAGAGCCTATGCCAGCAACACTAGGCATGTGGCAGTAATACACCCTGGACAGGATGCCAGTCCATACACACATTCATAACTAAGGGCAATACCAATTATAAGCATCGCATACACAATCCACCTACTGGCATGTTTTTGGGAGGTGGAAAGAAACTAGAGAACACAGAGGAAACCCATGCTGGTACAGAGAAACATGCAGAACTCTGCAGGGACAGTATGGATGGAGCTCAGGATGGAGCTGGGGATCATAGAGCTGTTAGGTGGAAATGGTATATGCTGCAACACTGTACTGCCTGCTATGTGCCACGTAATCTATAAAAGTATATTTATATCCGTGTACAGACAACTTTTAAACTATTTATAGATTTACAGTATTCTTTTAGTTCGTAAAGCTTGGGAAATACTAGTGGCACTAGAATAAGGAGAGAGCACATTGCTTTTAGAGGCTGTTATGTTTTCCTCCTGGAACATATAATTTGCTTGTGTCATTCTATTTAATTCCTCCTTCAGCACTTTTGTATGTTTGTCTGCGTGTGTGTGTGAGTGTGTGCATGCATGTGTGTGTCTGTGTGTGTGTGTGTGTGTGCGCATGTGTGTGTGTATTATAGCTCTGATAATTAGAGTGGCACCAATACTATGAGCATGAACCAGGTGGGCAGAATGAGAGGGAAACACCTGTTCTTTCTCTCTCTCTCTCTCTATCTAGCTCTCTCAAGGTCTCTCTCTCTCTCTCTCTCTCTCTCTCTGCCTCTCTCACGGTCTCTCTCGCTCCCTCTATCTGCCCATCACTTTGTTCTCTGGAGCGCTGCCATTTAATTAAATAACTTCAGGTGCTGTGGACTGGAAAATGAAAGCCTGTGTGCCTAACTGCATGGGAAAACATAGTACAGAACTCTTTTTGTAAAGAGTTTTTGGTGTTAGAGAACACAGCATTTAAAAAAAAAAATTGGACCAGTGGAACCCTGATTTCTGGTGCAAAATGTTTATTCAAGGTTCTTTACTAGCAACATGGAGGTGGTGTTTATACAGTAAGACTCAGTTTGTTTAATGCTCAGCTCCAAAACAAATACCATTTTAATTTACGCATTATTCAGCATTCTTTACGGTTGCATGGGGTTTGGGGGGACGCAGTATGGCAACTATATCTCTGAATATATATAACTGAATTTCTGACCATATACATCAGTATATACACAGTAATGCTGTGTGTAGTAGTTGTTTTTAGTGTATGCAGAACTGGTTTCCTCTAACAGCAATAGATTCGGTAATGATGTTCTACAGCACAAACATAAATAAATAAATAAATAAAATACTGTCCATCACCTGTTCTTGTGTAACATAATGCAAAATCTATATCTAGTTTAAAGCGTTGTGTGTAGAGCCATGGTTCTCAAAGTGGAGTCCATCATAACGAAGGGGTCCATAATTTGGTTATAATTACTTACATATTACATGATGACTCTGAAGATCACTGTAAACTATCCATCCATCCATCCATTTTCTGTACCACTTATCCTACACAGGGTCGCAGGGAGCCTGGAGCCTGGAGCCTATCCCAGGGAACTCAGGGTACAAGGTGGGGGACACCCTGGATGGTGTACTAACCCATCACAGAGCACAATCGCACGCACACTCACACTCACACACCATGGACAATTTGGAAATGCCAATCAGCCTACAACGCATGTCTTTGGACTGGGGGAGGAAACCCCAGAGCACAGAGAAAACATGTAAAGTCTGCACACACAGGGCGAGGGCGGGATTCGGCCCTCCAACCTCAGGGGTGCGAGACAGACGTGCTAATTGCTGGCCCACTGTGCATCACCTCCTGAACCACCTAATGAACAGGTTTTGAATTGTATTTCTTGTTCATAACATTAAAAAAACAACAAAGCATACATTTGATGTCAAGTTGAATCTATCTGCAGTTGTAATAAATATAGGGCCAGTGCAGTTTCTATGATGTGTGAACTCTTTTTCAGCATTTTAACTAAATTATACTAGCTTGATTACTCTTCTAAAATTAATCTGTTTCTGGATTTCTAGCATTATTATTATTATTATTAGTAGTAGTAGTAGTAATAGTAGTAGTAGTAGTAGTAGTAGTAATAGTAGTAGTTATAATAAAGCTTTTTGCAAACCTTTTTCATTTTTTATTAATTTGATGATGATGACGATGATGATGATGAGGATGATTATGATTATTATTAGTAGTAGTAGTAACAGAGGGTGCACGGTGGCTTAGATTCGGGGGTTCGATTCCTACCGTGGCCATGTGTGTGCGGAGTTTTCATGTTCTCCCTGTGCTGCGGGGGTTTCCTCCAGGTACTCCGGTTTCCTCCCCCAGTCCAAAGACATGTATGGTAGGCTGATTGGCATGTCCAAAGTGTCTGTAGTGTATGAATGGGTGTGTGAGTGTGTATGTGATTGTGCCCTGCGATGGATTGGCACCCTGTCCAGGGTGTACCCCGCCTTGTACCTGATGCTCCCTGGGATAGGCTCCAGGTTCCCCGTGACCCTGAAAGAAGGATAAGCGGTATAGAAGATGGATGGATGGTAGTAACAGAATTTTGCAACCCTTTATAATTTATGATTAATTTGATGATGATGATGATGATGGTGATGATGAGGATGACGATGATGGTGATGATTATGATTATTTGTAGTAGTAGTGAGAGAATTTTGCAACTCTTTATAATTTACTATTAATTTGATGATGATGATTGTTATTATTATTAAGGCGGGAGGCGCAACAATGACACATCAGCCTGCTTAATCTCTCTCTCTCTCTCTCACACACACACACACACACACACACACACACATTGAGAGAGAGAGAGAGAGAGAGAGAGAGAGAGAGAGGTTCCCACCGGAAAGAGAGACACAGTTCCAGCGAGCAGCAGAGGAACAGGAACCGCTTTCCAACTTTCCGCCCGTGTTCTCTCTCTCTCTCTCTCTCTCTCTCTCTCTGATGAGTGGTGATAAGATCAGCGCGTCTCCTGAGCGGCTGCTTTAGGGTTGTTGTTCCTCGCAGCTCTCCGCACGGCGAGTGAAGCAGTGAAGGAGTGAAGGAGCGCAGGTGAAAGATGGCGAGAGGACACATGGAGTTAAAACTCTTACTGCTTTTACTGCTCTATATTTGCGGCAGCAGTGCGCAAGATTTACCGACGGATGGAGTGAACGGATTCAGTCTCCATCCGCCTTATTTCAACTTAGCCGAAGGGACCAAAATCACGGCGACGGCCACCTGTGGAGAAGACGAGCACAGCCGCCCAGTGCAGGACCTCTACTGCAAACTAGTCGGAGGGCCTGTATCAGGGGATCCGAGCCAAACCATCCAGGTGATAACTTAGTTTGATTTGTAGTATTTATTCTGGATAGACGTGTCCGCGACAACGCCAAAACACACGGTGTAAAATAATACTGCTGTTAGAAAATAAATCCCAGCGACGAGTTTTTCAATATAAGCAGGTTGTGGTGCTTCAGGTTGCCAAACTTTCGCGACACAACCTGTGAAACCAGCCCAATAACGACTCTCCACTGACATACTACATTGTGTAAATATATATTTAAAAAAAAAAAAAAAAACAACCTCATAAGGTATTTTTCCAAATATCGCAGAAGCTTCTTGTGTAATAGGAGACCACCTCAAACTGCTGCTGAGGCATGTTTTAATACACTGCCTTTTTAAAACGCACAAATCCCAAGCAGCAGATCAGGTGTAATGTGGTGTGAAAAGCGCGGAGCTGGCAACACTGCTCACAGGCGTTCTTCTAGAAGTTTATTCATTTCCAGTTAAATGCATAAAATGGCCGGAGCTTATACAGTTACACGTCCGATGGGTGTCAAGATATTAGAGTTAACTCTTGTTTATTCGTGTCAAACTAATTCAGCACCACACTCTCTCACAAAATGGTACTAAACTGTACTTTTCTTTGTCACTTGAGTAGTACCCTTATCCTTTAAAAAAATTACATTTAATATGTGTCTATCTGCTTTACATGTAACTAGATACGTAGATATGTTTACACTACACTTGCTATTGGACCGTGATAGCCGTTTAGACTCAAGCTTTAAAGATAAACCATTTACATCTTTCTAGGTAAAATGTACATATTATAGGCACAGAGGGTGTGTGTGCTGGAGGTTAACACTCACAACTACAACTAGTGGTCGAGTTTAGTACCCTTTTTATCAAAGTGTAGCTGTTTAACCCGGCCTATATGTGTCCAGGTGGACACTGAACATTATAACAGTTGAAGTGTTTGCTTGAAGTCTATACGTCTATATGTTTTTGTTCTTTGTACATGTTTTTTCCTTTCTTTGTAAAATTCCAGCTGGACTCTCGGAGTTATTCGAGCGCTGCAAAAATGTTTCTTCAGCACTGTAGGTGTCCATTCTGAGCTAGCAGCTCACTATAGCTCATACCTAGCTCTTCCTGGGGTCTGGAGGTTAACACGACAGTGAGATGTTCAAACATTGTAAAATGCAAAGTCTGGTGTAACGTTACTATTAGCATTTTCTCCCCTGAGGAATTTGCGGCATTCAGTCAGTGCATGAGGCCTTGGGGAACAGGGATCTGCTAGCTCAAGGCATCAGATCAAACATAATGCAAATGTGTAGCAAGTGACCATTTAAAAGGTGTACGTTTCTCCACCGTGTGGGTTTGAGCTGCAGTGACGTGTGGATAAATAACCGTCCCTGCTTAGGCAGTCGTATTTAGACCTATTATATACAGTACATGATTCATTACAGCTGGAGTGTAGTCTTGCATTCCTTTTTGATAATCCATTAATTAAGCTGTTTGAAATCAGTATTTGTTGGCACTTCACCAACTCCATTACCAGAGTGAATCTAGTTGCTAGCAGGTCATGGGCACAATTTTCTCTTGAAGGAATGATTAGTGGTATTACATTAATGCAAACTATATACTGTAATATTATAATAATAAATGATGTATTCATGCAACAAACAGAAATTAAAACGACAGTTTGATACATTTATTTCTGAGACTGGTGAATGATTGGAAATTTGTAGGCTTTATTGAATAACAACAACAACAAAAAAAAGTGAATATCACCAACTGAGAATTTGCCAGCTGTCAGATGCCCACTATCTCAAAACTGCACCTAACCCTGAGCGAACTTTATAATATTACAATTTGTATTTGGAAATTGGAATTTGTATTGCATTTTCACTGGTGCTAAAGTATAAATATAACAAGCAGTATACACTTAGGAACGCCCTAAGATTAGCATCATGCAAACCACATGTTGATATCATCACACACTTTTCTTAACCTGTGCGGAATCAGCTGTGCTCTTAAACTGTGCGGAATATTTCCTGTGGTTTTACACCACGTGCAAATGTAAATAAAAGAGCTGCATTTGTGGCTTTCCCCCAAACCTGCTATAACTTAATTTGATTTCAATTTCATCATGGACTCTTTCTGTTGATTCATTACATAGATAAGCATTATTGCTTAACACAAGTTTGTGTATATTTGAATATTCCCCCGAACCAGACTTTTAAGTAAAGTTTTTTTTTGTCCCTGTTTAAGTAAAAGGAATTTGGTTTAAGAACAATTGTCAGTTAGGGATAACTCTTTAAAAGACATGCTTAATCTGTGAGCTCAGGCATTTTCATCAACCGATGGATTATTTTAATAATAGGCTATATTTTATCTAAACTCCCTTACCTACCTAGTTTTTATTATCTGTATGGATACCTGGCTTGTTTGTTTATCTTATGCAGGTACCACTGTTAATTAAAAGCATCAGGAGAGTGACGTGCCCTATTGAGTTTTAAAGAACCTGTAGCATGCCTATACATTACACTGCTAATGTAGTGTTATAGAACTGCTAGGCTTCTTAATTAATAGCAAAGAAAAAGAAAATGAACAATAACGAATGATTTCACTTGTCTTGTTCGTGGAGCCATGTTTTCCATTTTGTTCTTAAGTCTAGATTAAAGGAATGAGTGGAAGTGGGAAAGGGTTGGAGATCAATGCATGGCAGGAACACCCATGAACTCTGACCTTTTCATTGTGTTCAAGTTGAGTTTTCACAACTAAAGCAGTTTTATTGAAGAATTAAGAAAAATTGAAGGATGAAGAAATATATAAGATGTATTTATAATATTATTATTGTATTAATATTAGTCGTTTTCCCTGCTAGTGTTTTGCACTGCTGCAAATAGCTCCAGGAAACGAACAGAATAAAAGTAAGAATGGTGAACACTGTAATCTAATCTCACTGGAAACTGCATGCATGGCTCAGTAACTATCCCAACTCAGGACTTTAACTGTATCAGATGACATTAAAATACAACAACAAAACAAGGAGTCACACATTTTCTGTAAAAGAAAATAAAATGTTCTACCCAGTATTATTAATTTATACCCTATGTGTGGTGCAAACAGACGGAATAGGAACCCATTTGGCCTAAATTCAAGATGGTGGAATTTACTTGGATAATGGGTAAGAAAGTTACAATCAAGATAAACATTTTTCTCTCTCCTACCAAAATGGTAAAGCAAGTTAGGCGAGGAAGAACATGAGGAGGAAGTAATGCAGGTTGTGCTGCACTGTTCTCCACCAGATTAAACCTACAGCTACATGTGTACATTTTAAGAGAAAATTCAATGCTGAGTGCCAAGCCCCATAATGCACACAGTAGAAAATCTAAATAGTAATGACAGATTTATAATATTCATCTCTGAGATGTTCACAATTCTATTTCCACTTCCTCAATACTGTTTTATGATGCAGACAATAATACCCAGATGATATCCAGAAACACAAACTAGCCCACTGACTCTAGCTATCTATCTAAAATACCATGTACAGAACAAAATCTATCACGTCTGGTTGCTTCCAGATGGCCTCCTGAAGTCACTAGCTAGTTATCATGAGTTCTGTAGCTAAAACAAATTTGCAACTAGGTAACGACAACAGTGAGGATTTAATTAACTAACTGTAATTCATTAGCTTCTCACCAAATGCATGAAGTTGGGACATGATGAGATCTAGTGTATTCAATTCAGGACCATCTTATTATAGAGTATGTTTTGTCTCCAGACTCAATAATAATTTCTTTTCCATTTTTAACAATAAATAAATAAATCTTATGCACTGTAGCTTTAAACTGAAAACTAATGTGTGTTGATACCTTTAAACGAACCTGAGACATTACATCGTTGATTAAAATTGTGGTATTACCTTGTAAATCTTAAAAGCGTATTTTAAAAGAAAAAGGGGACTTTGCCCTTACTACTGAAGAGGCCAATTTGTCTAGAGACATTGATCAGGATGACTCTGCGGTGACTGTATTTGACCAGTTTGCATTATTTTTACTTCCATGTCCCATATTGGGCAACCTAATTCAACATGTGGGTTTAGGCTAGGGCTGGGCAATATGACAAAAATATCCTTTTATATCATTTCTACGGTACATGATGCATATCACGATATATAATTTTAGCTAGCAAACTGTAATGAAGCAGTAGTAAAATAAACACAAGGCAATACTTTTCTTTAATGCATACAAAGCCTAAGAAGATTAAGTTAAAAAGAAATACATTGAATGAAGAGCATCCATTCAATGGCATTTCATTTGTAATTATTAGAAATGTAAAAATACATCACCATACCAACACTCTTCTCAGAAGAGTGTATCGTGCAATACTTTATCACTATATTGATATTTTATCGATATATTGCCCAGCCCTCGTATAGGTCCAATACTGTTCACTTGACAAAATAATGACAAAAAGTGTGTTGATAAAAAGCTGTGCTGCATTTGTTTGGTGGAAAAGTGTTTGAAATGTGCCTGTATGTACGTGTGTGTTTTTTTCCCCCTCAGGGCCAGTACTGTGATACATGTGACACAGCGGACAGTAACCGAGCCCATCCCATCACTAACGCTATTGATGGAACTGAGAGATGGTGGCAGAGCCCTCCCCTGTCTCGCAGCACTGAGTACAACCAAGTGAATGTCACTTTAGACCTGGGACAGGTGTGTGTGTGTCTTTCTCTCTCCTATCTCACTGTCTCTTTACATCCCAAACACACACACCCACACACACACACACACACACACACACACACACACACACACACTGTCTACTTCTTTTTCTCCCATTGTGTCACGATCACAATAACACGTACAGTAGTGTTACTCAGTACTACTCCTCATAGCAGACCCTTGGATTGATTTGGATGGCTCTCATGTTTCGAATTTCAGAATGGGATCCTGAGTGGTGCGTGACCCAGTCTGCATTCAATAACTGAATCTGGTGGACGTTTACTTCACTTTATTTCTGTTTACTTTTTCATGTTTGTGTATGTATATATATTTTTTTCATCAGTTTCGGCTCTTTTAAAAACTGCTTTTCAAAAATATTTTTCTTCGAGCCACTCTACAGATTGTGACCCATATACTCCCACACCTGTTCATTTGCCACATACCTCTCCTTTTGTATTGCGTAGACACTTTGTGGAGTAGGATTGCACAGGCCCAGTCAACGAGAGGGAGTGAAAAAGGAAGTAAGGAAGCAGGAAGAGAACGATAGCATTTGTTTGAGGCCTAATTAGATTTTCAGCATTTTGTTTAAAGTAAATTTGATAGTGGAGGAAAGTTTGTAAAAGAACCAAATGCAGTCGTTCAGTGGAGAAACTATTCGATGGTCGTGTTTCATGGCTTCTGCTGAAGTATTGTCTCATCTTTCTCAATAAGGGTATGGGTGATGGGGACCAGAAAGCAGAGTGATTACAGTAATGACACACTATTATGCTAACTGGGAAATCAGGTCTGACTTTCCTGTCTTTGGACTACAATATTTCCATTCTGTAACAGCTCTGGTTAGCAGTGTGATAGCGATTGCGCACTCTGGAGTGTGTTGGCCAACATACTCCAACATACACTCTGAATGGAAGCAAGGGGCTGTAACTGGCTTTGTGTAGTGTGTTCCTCTATGTGGGAGGGTTTTTTTCAGTGTCTGTTAAACCAGATGATTAAAAAGCAACACAAGGACCATCATACATGGCTGACTGGGCAGATGAGAGAGAGAGAGAGAGAGAGAGAGAGAGAGAGCATGACATGTCTGAGTCAATAGTATCTTCAGATTCAATGTAGAAAGTTTTCAGCAATCTGTCAAGTTGGAATTCAAGGAAATGGGACAAAAATGTATGCCGTGTGTGAGTATGTGTGCGGCATGTGTGTTTAAAGTGCATGAGTGTGTGTGTGTGGGTGTGTGTGGGTGTTTGGAGTATAAGCAGTGGGGTCCTTTTGACCCCCAGAGCAGGAGAATGAGATTGGAATGCTGCTGTTAACACGATCTGTCTCAACCTGCACTGGGGCCTAGCCCAAATTACCCCCTCACCTCCACTGTGCTTTTATTTCTCTCTTTCTTTCAGTCCTTTCCCCCTCCCTCATTCTTTTTGCTTTTGCTTCAAGTGCCTCCCATTCACCTCTTGGCCCTGTCCAAGGCCTTTGTATCCAAGGCTCATCTGATGTGGTTCAAAAGATTAAACCTACAAATGTTTAAACCTACTTTAAACATTGTGACACTTCCCGTTTTAGAAATTCACCGTTCACAGCATAGTATTTGTTTCTTTAATACTGTACATATGTTGTTTTTCATGGTACACAAAGACAGTTTCTATTTTTTTATATTTTATTTAAAAACTGTGCTATAAAATTTTTAAACGAAGATACATTATTGAAATGTGTACATATCAGTTATGCATCTTAAAAGAAATGCAGGAAAGTAAAAAAAAAAGAGCACCATAAGTCAATTCTTCAATACTTCACCTTTGGAAAGATTATCAATTAAGGATTCTCAGACGTTTTAGGGAAGAACCAGGACGTTGGTTTAATGTAGTCAACGGAATAATATTATATTAAATTTGGGTTACTCTGGGTTACTGATCAGAAGGTCAGGAGTTCAAGCCCCAGCACTGCCAAGCTACCATTGTTGGGCCCTTGGGCAAGGCCCTTAACCCTCAATTGCTCAGTTGTATGAATGAGATAAATGTAAGTCACTCTGGATAAGGGCATCTACCAAATGCCATTAAATAAATTTACTGCCCTAAAATGAAGTACTCTTCCTTTTTTTTTTTTTTTTTTTTTTTTTAGAATATTATTCCATTGGCCACCTGTCGTCTCCAGTTTCAAGTCGTTATTCCACTGAAATGCAGTCACAAGCGGTATAATGTACAGTATATAAGCTATTATATATCACTGTTATATTGTTTGACATTTAATGTTAAATGGAAGAAATACCGCAGTTTTGTTGCATTTATGCTTTATGCTTGAGTGTCTTTGATTTCTTTAACGATGTTAAAATATCCCTTTATAAAAAAATTCGACTTTTACATTGTTTACTTAGAGGGAAAGTTGTGCCCTTTTCCTGTTCCTGAGACCGTCAGCTAGAACAACAGTGTTAGTATTAAGTGTGCCTGTGTGAGTGCCAGAGGCAAAATAGTGCCCCATTGTGTGTCATGTGCGGAGAGCGGCATGGTGCCAACCATGAGAACTGTAAGGACTCCGCAGTTTCCTGCCATTGAGTGAGCCATACTGCCATTAATAGCGCTCTCTCTCTCTCTCTCTCTCTCACTCGCTCTCTCTCACACTGATGGGAACGCGTAAGATCGACCTCTGCTTCCTCTCTCTTATTCAATAGCAGCTTTCCAGTACTGATTGGGATCTGGCTTTCTCTTGCCAATTCCATGGAACGGGAGCATCTGACCAAGATCTTGGAGAGCTCGATCCTTTTCCAATTGAACTCTAGAGAGGATTAGTATAGATACTCTCGGGAAAACGGTGACATCCATGTTCAGGGTTCCCACACTGTTTAGGAAATTATTTTCAGGATATTTCTAGGACATTTTCCATGAATTATGTACACAGCTATTGCCCACAGAAGGTCTTCTTAGATATCTGCTGACGTCTATAATGTTAAAGTCTAGAAGCAAACAAAACTCTAGACCAAGTGCCAAGCAGATTATATGTCTGGACTCTTAGTTTTTTTATTTGTAGTTGTCTGGCAGACAGGTAGATTCAATAGTCTGCTGATATAGCAGTTACTGAGATATTTTCCTGTCCACCCACAAGAAGAAAAAAGACCTGTGTGGTGTTGGTTGCTGAGTGATATAGATAGCAGACTTCCAGAGTTACCATGCTGTCTCAGGTGTGTGTGTGTCCAAAGTTTCCATTATTTCACACTGAATCCTTCTTCCCTTGCATCACTCACATTTTCTGTGTTTATCTGCGCTTGTCTTCTTTGTACTATTGTGTATTATCTCTCTGTCTTACCCTTTTTCAGTCAGTTCTTCCACGCCCTTGTTTACATTGTTTGCACAAACACATGCAGAGCGGTGCGAGAGAGAAGGACGAAGAGAGAGAGAGAGAGAGATGGTGTAGAAGTTGCTATGGTAACATAATGGAGGCAGAGCTCAGGAGGAGTGTGTGTCAGTTTATGCTAGATTTGGATCAGTCGGACACATAATCAGAAAGGAATTTCGTGTTTCATTTTTTTGCTTCTCTGAATCCCATCAGTCATGTCCCTGGAATCTAAGAGCTTGTCTTCTCAGCCTGTCTTGTCAGAGTTTAATGGAGGCCACCGCAGGCATCATTCACCACTAATTCACAGTACATGGGGTGTAAGTCCCTGGCGCACAATCCCCTGCTCTTTCTTCTGTTATAGCTGACAGCGGAACATATGCACTGTTTTACTGTTGAACCAGCAAACATTGCGTAATCACTGGCATAACACATGAATGAAGCCAAGTATTTGTAGTAACGGCTTGGTCTCGAAAATGATTTGATGATTTTTGGGCTCAATTTTAACTTGCTTAACCAGAAACTCTGTGGTGTAACACAAATGTTGAGTCACGTATAGTGTATATAGCAATAGTTAAGGGTTGTAACCCCTTGCTCCCACTATTTATTATAGGTTGTTGGTGAACAATATGAAATAGTCGTTCAGACATTTGAGGTGTTTCTTAATAAAACTGTCAGTGTACGTAAATCAATAACTCGACCAGGAGCTGCTTCTGGGAACGTTTTTATTGTTTATGAAATTTTAAGACCTTTGCACGCACCATCAGCCTTTGGAAATCCACTATTTACAGGTCTACTGGTGCAAGCAATGTGTTCATCCTTAAACATCCAACAGGTCAAGGATACGTGCCAAACTGGCCCCGGTTCAACTTCCATCTTCGGCTGATGAAGAAAAACAATAGTTTTAATCAGGTACTGGTCGGAGATCAACAGCCATTAAGGATGTGCACCTTTAGAGAAGGCCAGTTCTCACAGTGTTTTGTAGGAGTTCAGGAGAAGTAACGTGAAACTCTGAATTCTGTGTACTAACCACAAATCAAACAGATCTGATCATTAAATTAAAATTACAAGAGTCAGTGCCTATTCAGCAGACCTCTAGACCTTTTTTACCTAGCCATATGAACGTATTATGTTTGTGCTATGTCAGTTTAATTGTGTAGTTGAGTTCTGTGCATGTTTAAAAATCTCACATCAGTGTGATAGTTGGCAAGCTGTGCGATCTTTAATTCTTCCTTTTGGCTGAGTAAACACAGTATTTCACAAACTGCGAACGGATAGTTGGTCAAAATGGGACGCTTAGATGAAGTCAGGGTCAGGCTGTAACCGAACATAAGTAACAGTGTTTCAGTTTTGGTTTCGGGTGAACGCTACAACCATCAGGGTTAAAAAAAATATGCCTTCCTGATGAATGTCTGCACTGAATTTCACACTTGTCAAAAAACGTTAAAAACATGTTCTCTTGAGTTGGTTTTCTTAGTTGTAAGGTTGTATGCAGTGTTTATATATATATACATATATATATGTATGTGCAAGCCGGATATAGAACTTAATCGGAATTTGATGTGCATGTAAACGTGGGATGGCAAAGGGTGTTTATTTATTTCTTTATTTTGCATATGTGTGCAACCTCATATTTATACCCCAGGGAAACAGGACATGGTTATAGGCATTTGTTTACATGGGTATCAATAATGTTGGCACACATATTTTCAGAGACTATATTATTATTATTATTATTTATTTTTATTTATTTTTTTAAGTAGAAAATTAACAGTTCACTTTTAGAACAAAAATGAAATACTTTTTATATTGTGTGAGTGAAAAGTTTGGATTATTGTGTGTGATGTTTTTTCTGCAGTCGTTTTTGCCTATTTTTATGAAAGGTGCCAATAACTCTGGAGGGCCCTGAAGTTAACTGCATGTTCTCATTGTTCTGTTAAACACCAGCTCACTGCATTCCTTCAGCCTACATGTCTGAAAATGATTGACCTTTCTCTTCTCGGTCATGCGCTCCTGGTGCACTCGGACTGTTCCTGTTCATCAGTAGCGCAACTTTTCGTCTTCTCCTTTTTTTTCTCTTGTATTCGCCTCTTATCTTTAACAGATTTGTTCTTGTGTCTTTTATGGAGGGGGAGCCTTTACAGGCAGCTCAGAGTTTCCTCCACTCCCTTTTTTAAGATCAGAGCAGGACGTCAGGCGCTCTTCTCCCACCGAGCAGAAAGAAGAAAGAAGCAAGTATGACGAATGCTTAGCTGTAGCAAGTGAACAGTCGGAAGTTGAAAGGGCGAAAGTCAGCTGATTTCAGAGGTTATACAAAGGGAGTCTGACGAGAGACAGCGGGTTTTGAAGCAAGGATTTGAAGAGAACAGAACAGCACACGCATCAGTGTAAAAAGAACAAGATGTATTGCTGCAGATAATGAATTTTGTAGTAGCTGCATTTTGTCATACAAATGGGTTTCGCCACCTTTTGGTATTGCTGTTAATCATTTTAAGTCCTTTAGCATGAACACACAAAAAAAGTGTGAGAGATTGTGGAATAACTAGGCTTGTTATATCAAGACAAGAATGAAGGGGCAAAAAAACAGTCGAATTTCTACATGATAGAACAGCTCAGAATATAAATGTGTGTGTGTGTGTATATACTGGGGAAGGGGTTCAGATGAGGTGCAAAATTCTTGATGCCTGTCGAGACCTGCTTCTTAGTGCCTATAAAGTCCTCCGTCACATAAAATGAACAAAGTCACTAACCTAACCCATCTAAGCTCTCGCCCTTCCCATCTCACCGTGTGTGTGTGTGTGTGTGTGTGTGTGTGTGAGTGTATTTGTGCTGAAACAAAGAACAGCCTGGTGGCTTTTTAATGACCTTGTACACAGCCCTTGCAGCATGACCCGCCTTATCTGTGCTCCATGTCTTTGCACGGCGGCAGGTTTACACATTATATCCAGAAATGTAATTGTCTAAAACCTGGAGATTTCATATCACAAGCAAACTAATGGGAAACGTGTGGCCTTGTCCTGTGTGACCCAAAAAACATATGCTACATATTTATCTGCTATCTGAGTGCAAATCTTAAACTGGATCAGCTACTTCTAGCCATATATTTGACTTATATTAGGACATGAAAGACACTACCTCTGTATCAGCAGTCCTAATCTGGGACTGTATGTATGTTAGATATTATTATATAATTTCAATGCCCTTTTTATGGCTATTCAGGATATAATGTTGTCACTTGCCCTTGTCTCCATAAGTGCAAATGAATTCCTGCCCCCCAAATAAAACGAGTACGCTAACAAAAAAATGTTCGTTGAAGTATACTACGTGTGGGTTAAACTGAACCTGAGACTCAAGTATTCTAGGTGAAAATATAAATTCAATATTAAAACACAAAATATTACTGTTCCTGCAGGGAATACCCAAGATAAAGCTAATTTTAATGTCATGATAAAAAGCCATCATTATGTAAAACGTTTTAAATTATATTAACTACTGTAAAGGCTTAATTTTTAAAAAGAATTTATTATTATTTCTTCATGATAAAGACTTGGAAACTGGAAGGAATGGTCTGCCAGAAATGTTATACCTGCCCTTCGGTTTTATTAATTCGCATGTACAGTCACTGTTGCGGATGATCAGTTCACATTCTCTTCACCTTGCATTTCGTAGCTTTGGGTAGAAGTGCACCAAACTGCATAATCATTAACGCAAAGACACGGAAAAGTACTAGACATGTTAGCGTTCACGTTTTGTGGGTATTATCAAGTGTACACATGCTTTTACACACAGAGCTTTAAATCAGGGCCTGAATGTCAAATATACCCACAATTTACTTTTGATATTCGAGATTACTTGAAAGAAGTGCACTAGGTGGCAACAAATCTATTTTGTTTTACTTTTTAGATTAAATGTTTGTAGGAGAGATTTTAGTTCCCTTTACTCAAATTTATATTATTCACTTTACTGTGCAGCACCTCACCCAAAACTTACTGTTTTTAATTGTGCTGTATATATATATATATATATATATATATATATATATATATATATATATATATATATATATATATATAAACTCAATTTGATCTGAATTAATTAAGTATAAAGCTAATATATTAATAGAATATGAAATGGTAAACTATGTATACCTCTAGTATCTTGTGATTATAGTATGCGCTTGTGATAAAATTGACTAAAGATTATTGCTAAGGGTATAAATGGAAAGATATATTTTGTGAACCAAATCCAACTATTCAATATTGGTCTCATTATTTACATTTTACAGTATTTGTATTGTGGTTGTTTATTAGAGCCACTGGAGTTTTTTATTATTGGACTTTCCACTGACAGAACACGTTAGGCCAAGGTTTGATTTGTAGGCCTACATGGGTTTGAGCTAGGGAGATTTGGATTAAACCTATTCAGTACAAGTGCCCTGTCAAGTAGGCTAACTAAAATCTTAATCATAAATACAACAACTTTGATAACAGTGGGTTGTGATTTCTACCCTGTAACAAAAAAAAACGAAAAATCACAGACCCCCCAGAATATGCCTCATGGCCTCCACTTTGAAAACTACTGTTCCATACAATATGATTTGTAGTTTTAAGCTGCAAGACATTTAGCTGGCTAGGAGCTGGTGAAAGTTTGGTTTGAAGGTCACTTAACTTATCTAGCTAGGTTGCAGATTCTGCCTGGAAGCAACTTGTAGCAGTCTAAAGACGCACATGTATGGCAGGCAAAAAAAATAATTAAAGGACTTGTTAATCGCTAAACATGAATTCTGTCCTCACTGTCTTTAAAATTTCATGGGACTCATCCACTGAACAGAACTATGAGACATAAGCCATTATAAAAGATACACTCACTGTACACTTTAATAGGAACACCTGTACACCTGCTCATTTGTCCGGTTATCCAATCAGCCAACCACGTGGAAGCAGCACAAGAGAGAAGAGTTTCAGTTAATGATCACGTCAAACATCAGAATGAAGAAAAAAATCTCTGTGACTTTAACCATGGTTTTGATGTTAGTACATGAAGGGCTGGCTCGAATATTTCAGAAACTGCTGATCTCTTGGTTTCACAAACGACAGGCTCTAGAGTTTACACAGAACGGTGTGAAAAAGCAAAAAAAAAAAAAAAAATTGAGCGAGCGACAGTTCTGTGGGTGGAAACGCCTCGTTGATAAGAGAGATCAGAGGAAAATGGCCAGATTGGTTCGAGATTCCAGGAAGGACATAGTAACTCATGTAATCGCTCTTTACAACCACCGTAAGCAGAAAAAAAACATCTCGGAACGCACAAAACATTGAACCTTGTAGTGGATGGGATGCTACAACAGCAGAAGACCACATCAGCTTCCACTCCTGTCAGACAAGAATAAGAATCTGAGGCGATCCTGGGCACAGACTCACACAAACTGCACAGCTGAAGATTAGACCAAAAAAAAAACAAACACCTGGTCTTTTTCCAGTCTTCAACTGTGCCTCAAATTCTTGTAAAAGTGTTTCTGCAGTTTGGCACAAACCCGAGCACATTTCCATAAAGTTCTGGTAACATGAAGATTAATAATTAAGGATGCACCACAGTGACTCTGAATCCAAAGGCATTATGAAGTCAGGCTAATATTAGAATGTTCATGTCTTCCATGTGGAGACAACAGCTTCTTTTTTAATCTCGGGGCGAACCGATGTGTGGGATTTTCGGAAATCAATGTGTCATCCTCATTCCCTGCACATGCCAGTATGAATAGGACCTTTGAATTTGTGTCACAAGAAATAGGGACTTACAGGAAATACAGCTGATGATTGCAACAGCTGAGAAAAAGTGATAATGGTGGAATAATGGTCAGACTGCGACAAACTTAGCCGAGAGTTCCCAAAGAACGGAGTAGTGGTGGCATAAGAGTTCAGAAAATACTATAGCGGACTTTGTTATTATGCCATTTTGAATTCTACTTCTAACGTAGCCTATTTATTTTCTCAAATCTGATCCGTTTTTTCTCTTGGATTTTCTTTCAAGTTCTCACTGAATACCTCACTGGTATAAATAATAATATCCTCAGTTATTTAAAAGCAAGAGGGAGCTTGTGAAAGAGGTGAAAAAGAGCCAGAGAGAATGTGTGCTATGTTAATGAGAGAGTAAATGTTTGTTTTGCCTGGTCAACATGAATTCTAGTCTGAGCTTTTCTTCTGGCTCTTTATACTCTCAACGGCCCATTGGGAAGGACATAAGAGGGGAGGGGAAGGTGAAAGACCGGGTAAATACCTTTACATCCATTCCCTTTACCCTGAAGCAGCCTGTTCAGTGATTTATTTACCCCCCAACTCATATGGGACCTTGTTTTCTGATTTGAGCTCGTGAGAGCTCAGCTTCTGGCCACCAACATCTTGGAAATGAATGCTTGGTTTGTTGTCAGTTAACCTTAAAATTCCACTATCTCCACGCTACAGGTTTTATGGCATTCACAGAGGACATTCACTGTCAGTGTGATCAAGCTATGACTCCGTGGTGACATGCTTGTTTCAGTCAATAACACAGAACTGATTCCTTTACAACGGGAACTGTAAAAGGACATTTTGTAAAAGGAGCTGTAGTGTGGAAGAAATTTCACTAGAGAAAGGTTTTCCATGCTAGCTTTATGTCTTTTGTTTCACATGTGCGCACGAGGATATCGAGAATACGATTTTATATTAAACGTTGAACATACTCTGATTTCATTGTCACTGTACAGTGTAGTCTGTCATGTACTGAGTATTTCACACTGCTGGAACTTGTGTTTGCTAGGGGTGTGCTCATGTATTATAATTGAACCTTTTGAGGAGGCAGGAATCAAATACTAGTCACTATTCAAATTTTTGTTATGGCCTGTATGTTGTGAGAGCGCGCTCCAGATTTATTCATGCAAATGAGTGGAAATGTATGTGGAAAAGGTTTAACGAATGGGTGGCATGATGACGCAGAGGATAACATCTGCCACCTCACAGTTTCAGGGACCTGGGTTCGGTCCTGAGACGGTCCCCGTCTGTGTGGAGTTTCGCATGTTCTCCCAGTGTTCACATGGGTTTCCTCTGGGTTCTCCAGTTTCCTCGTACTGTCCAGAAAGCATGCTGCAATGCAGTTTGGTTACGCACTGTGATTTGGTGAGTTCTTCCTCCTTGCGCACCGGTGTTACCAGGATTATCTCTGGATCCACTGCGACCCTGAGCAGGGCAAAATGTTTAGTGAAGATGAATGAATAACGGCTGCAGTAAGTGATGGTTTGTGCTCAATCATATGGCGTGATACTGTATAGTGTATTTATGTGTTAAACTTATTTAAAGTTTTTGTTTTTTTTTTAATACAAATCACTGGTTTTAAAATTATTGGCACCCTTCTGCTTAATATTTTGTGATGCCTGCCTTGGACAGAATAACAGCACTAAGGCATGTTGTGTAATGTTTATTAACATTGGATACAGTTGTTGAGTTATCTTGTGCCACTCGTGTATACTCGTATGTACGAGCAGAACATTCGAAGCTCCTTAATATGTGTTTGTGCACGTGGATTTCCCACTTCAGTTCAGACCACGGGTTTTCGCTAGGGTTCAAATCTAGAGACTTGAGTACGGAGAGTTGTAAACGAAGCCTGTTTTACACCGGAAGCAACACTTTGTGCAGTAGGTAGCAACTGCTTTATGATGCATTTCATTTTATACACCAGTTGTATTCACTGGTCTAGTAAATACACGCGCTGTGCAGATATCTGTACTTTCCGATTGTTATAAACGTGCATCACATAAAGTTCAGTAGTCCAGTGAGATTTTCATTTTCACGAAGCTTGAATTTTACCCAAAGGCGTGTATTTAATGTTTCTGTTCATTATGTCTGACAAACACATAAAGTTTAATGTCACCACAGTCGAGCCTCTTTTCTAGCCGTGAACTGATCTGATCTGTTCATTAACTCCTAATATGAAAATTAGGCAGAAGACACATTCTTAGTATTTGGTGAACTTGGCTCTCTATTTTGCAGCTCTCACTGTGTTTGCACAGGCACCTATACATGTTAAGAAAATGCCTCGTTAGGACATTGAAGATATGGGGAGTGCTTTATGGAGATCTTCCAGCTGTTGGCCTTGTTTATTACTGGACCAAGCATCTGGTGCGAAACGTCTTTGTTCAGCAAAGTGTTATGTTACAGTGACGAGTGCTTGCCTCAATCGAAATGTTTGCATTTTATTGTCCCTGATTTGTTTTTTATTAATTCCTTCTTTCTCCTTCTGTCTTTGTCTCCCTGTTTCTCGTCTAACAAGAGCTGATCTCTGTCCTGTCTGCTTTACTTCCCTTCTCCGCCTGCTGCCTGAAACGTTACCTCAGAGTCTCTCATCCACTCCTCCGTCCTCGTTATCTTTCTTTAGCTCCAGCTGTCAATCGGGTTGTAATGAACGTCTCATGTCTCCCAGTGTTGTTTTCTTTTGTAGGATTCACAGAGTTTTGAAGACGTGAACAATGTTCACCTTACACAGACAATCACAACATCATAAGAGAGAGTGTGTGTGTGTGTGTGTGTGTGTGTGTGTGTGTGTGTTGGTTAAAAGGCAGACGCGGGAGACTTAAGACACCCCAGGCAGAGATATCTGGAAAGTAGCAGAGTCTGGAAAGCATCTGGTGCTTCGAAAACAGCCGCTGCACTTTCCCAGAGACACACCTGGGAAGTGTGTCAGGAGACAGTGGAGACAGGAGAGACGAACAGGACTACTGGTCACAGTTTAGCCAGATACAGAGAGTGATAGATGAGAAAAGGAAAAGGTTAGATGAGAAGCACATTGGAGGTTAAGAGATCTGCCGGTCCAGGTGATGGGAGCATATTCAAACACGTGGTGCTGATACTGTCTGGAATTCACAAAACCCTCCACTTCAAACTTCTACACACACACACACACACACACACACACACACACTCACTCACTTTGCCCTAAATTAAGCCATCAGCCTGGTTCCTGACTATTCCTATTCACACAGCATTTCCAACTAAGTTCATTGACCTCGGTGCAGTTTACAAATAGGTATCGCTAGGATTCTCGACGAGAACAAGTTGAAATCTAGAATCCTAAAGGGTTTTTCTCCTCTTCACTCAGAGGTTTGATATCAACCTCGAGATCAGGTTTTGCATATCAGAAAGGATTGCTAGTAGAACTCTTTAGGAAACAACGAACCCTTAACTATCCAAAGAAATCTCAAGTGTATGGACTGAGCGTACTTGCTAGATAAGTAGAAGGTTGGCTCCTCGAAGCTCCTGGGGGGACTGGGATTCCTGGAGCGCTTTGATAACGCTGTTTTAACGAAGGGGAGGAGCGGGGGGCATTACAAGCAAAGCAGGTGTGAACAGATGACCCACCCGCACCCCTGAGGCCAACACACACACACACCAGAGCTGCCAGCCCCTCATAAGAATAGCTTTCAGCTCTTTCAGGAAACAGAGCATGATCTTACATGTCATCACTCAGAGTCCCCATACCTGAGGACTGACAGCCTGTGGTTTTTTTCCATACACCTCAAAAGCACAAGACATGAGGTAACCAAGACTTTCTTCTCAGAAGTGCAGGCGTAGGAGTTGCTGAACCTCCTCTAACAATAGATGACAATATCAACAGTAATAAATAAATCTGGGTCTAGATTTAGATCTTGGTCTAGACCCATCTTTTTCTTGTCAACACCAGGCTGTTTCTAGCTGTGTCATCTCAGTGTTTTTATTCTCTCATGTGGTAGGTTGTAATCATGCCTTTCCAGAGAATTAAAAAAAAAAATTATGCCAGGTTATAATTAGACACCATTGTAGTAAACAAGATTCTGGGATTATTCTAAGGGATTTACAAGTGTCTATGTCTTGTTTCCTTTTGAGCCGAACGTGTGTGAGATAACACACATGCAGCAGGCTGAAAGGCTGCTTCATTTATAATCTCTCGTCATGCAGGAATTAAAAGGAGCGCTTTATCCTGCGAAGTCTGAAACATCAGACACTGAACAAAATGGCTTATAAAGGACCGTTAGTATGTAAGCATCGAATGTGATGTTCTCAGGAATTTCTGGAATATACATCTGCTTCATGACTAGATCCATTCCCCTAGATGACACTGTGTCTGTCCAGAGAAGCCCATTTTGTTCTCCCTACCCCAATGCAGTGATGCTTCAGTCTTAGGGCTGCACAATTAATCGAATATCGATCTCGATTACGATTTTGATTGCCCATGATTACATGAACATGTTCGACTGCGATATTGACGTTTAAAGTTTTTTCTCAGCTCGTAGAAAACTCCGCTGCAGATCAAATCAAGCGCTTCCTAAACTTACAGCCAGTCACCATAGAGCGGCGCAGGGATGGCATCATTTATTATTATTTATTGTAATGCCAAAACCTGGAAACGAGTTAGCATTATAGCGCTTGTGCTGTGAGCTTCGCTTCGGGTTTCAGAGCGCGCTGCACGCTCCAGCGCTTGCACGAGGGGAAATCGTGACACTAACAAGTTGCTAAATGGGACTAGAGACGTTGTCGGGGACATTAAACGTCATCACGCTGTACAGGAAAAAACTTTGCAGATAAACTGGTTCAGGTATGCTGTGCACAATTCCCAAAAAAACCTGGATGAAGATTCATCCACAGAGTAAATCCGTATTATGGAAAATGTTTTAAATCAAGTTTGGAAAAGTTGTGGGAAGCTCGGTGATGATGACCTTGAAGTCGAGTGACCGTGGTGTAGTTCGTTTATAGCATACGGTTAGTTTTTTTCATTTCTGGCGATTGTATTTAAGTTTCAAACTTCATAAACGTGGTGTTTATTTGTGAAAATTATCCTGATGGACAAAACGTGTTAGTGTTGTAAACTTTAGTTGATCACAGAGCTTATTTTTTGCGATAATCCAAAAAGCCTATGGGAAAATCCTATTGGGTTTTTGTTGAGGGAACCGGTGTGATGATAAGTTCCGGGTTCCAGTACAAAATGACGTCGTCCCTGCGTCACTCTATTGTGTGATTTGGCTGCATCTCTCCTCCTATAAACACTGTTATTGCCTTTTCTGCATAGGATTGAATTGTTTTCTTTTGCTTGCATATTGTTATATTTGATTGCATATTTTCATTTGGTTGTTGGCATTTTTATTTTTATTTATCCTATATTTTGGGTACAATTTTATTTATATTTTGCCTCTACGAGATGATGCACTTTAAGGATCAGTCTAATTTGATGCAAAGATTTGTACATTAGCAGGAATGTAGCACAACACGGATGTGAGAGTGCAGTAAAAATATGTTGTTCCTAAAATCAATGAATAATCATGATCTCAATATTGATCAAAATAATCATGATGAACATTTTGGCCATAATCGTGCAGCCCTATTCAGTCTCCACACATATAGACAGATAAATATGCCGCAGTATACTTTATGAGGCGAAGTGACATTGACAGCTGCGGCATCTTCTCCCATTTCTGCGGAAATTCCTCCTTGTCCTCACATTCCGTTGAAGCGTTAGAGCATCGGACAAAGACTGACTCCCAACATTCCTTTCACGTGCCACCCTGTTATACGCTGTGTATGTGTGTGTGTGTGTGTGTGTGTCCATTGCTCAGTGGGGCTGAAGGATAGACAGAGACAGGAAGGGATTCACAGAGGGGAGATAAGTAATGATCTCCTGAAACATCTGCAGGTCTGAGCTGTGTTCAGACTCGCTTGCGTGTGTCTGTTGTACAATCTTAGCTCTTTGTTGTGTCATCTGAACAGAGAAAAGGAGAGAGAAGCCAGTTAGCCAATCAGGTCTAGGAAAGCTACTATTTGAAGTAGTGTAATGAAGTTATCAGCCGTCATTCAGCTTATCACGTCTGCATGTCATTCTGTTCAGATAAGGACTGTTTTGTGTCACTCTCGCCTGCGCCACTTCCCCCGTTAGTTCCTCAGGTGCTGGCTGGTTGTCCCATTGGCTGCATTCCAAATTCATTGCCCTAAGGGTTGTACTTGCTGATATGTATTACCATGGTAACCTCAGGAATGCACAAGCCAACATAGGAATGTGTAATCATTAAGCTCAGGAGTAGGGAGACTTTTGTTGAATGCCAACGGAATGGTCTCAGGTCGCGCTGAACAGAACTGCACTCAAAGCAGAGCACAGAGTTTACTATTCCTATTAAATTCTCTAGAGCAGCTAGGGCTGGACGATATGACCTAAAGTCAAAATCTCGATTAATTGAACATGTTACCTCCATTACGATTAATGAACGATTATTTTGCTTTTGGGTGGTTTTTTTTTTGCCCTCATAGTTTATTGACAAGGTTTGTACTGTAAATATGCTCAACTATTAAAAGTGGGGTATTTTTTTCTAATGAAAGCATGCATTTCTTATCTTTTTTTTATTTGAAAATAATTGAAGGAAACACAAACTATTGAACTACTATAAACTATATAACACAAACTATTAAACTATATAAACTATGGTCCTACTTGAGCAGAGATCAGAAGTTCAGCAGCTACCTTTTTATATGTTTTGTACATGTTGGGCAGCGCAGTTTGGGAAAAATATGGTTGCAATGGTACAGTGTATGTTCTGTCGAGAGTTTTTAACGAGGTGTTTAAACACACTGTAGCTATGGGAGCCATATCTTTCACGATGTAGTAAAAAATGGCATCAGTTATTTCTTTCCATCTTCTTGAACCCTTTTCATATTGTGTAGCATTTTTTAAATGCTTGTGTTATCGACCTGCTTTATGAAGGCACTTGTTGCTGGGCGCTTGTCAGTCTTTTTTTTTTTGAGCCATGCACTGTTCATATTGAGTAACGTGATTGTGCTGCAAGTGTTGAAACAGATTGGTGGTATTACCTTTGGTCGCTGAAACGGTTTTTCTGCAATGTTTACATTTGAGATCATTTTGTTCGGTGTTTCTTTACTGAAGCCAAAATGCGTCCAAATGACGGACACTGCGTTTTTCTTTGGTACAAGCTGCTCCTGTTGCTCAGATGACTCGGGGTTTGAGTCCGCCTCCATGTTGCTTCCATGCTGCTGACTGGATGGGGCGGGGTCACGTGACTCCACACGCGGTTGTATGTTCTTAAGGGGAACGTAGTAACAGGATTAAAAAAATTAAATAATGGACAAGGGGAAATTACGTCGGTTAGAGGTTCTGAATTTCGGTTTGGATTACTTTTCGATTAATCGTCCAGCCCTAAGATCAGGGGTGTCCAATCTTATCTGCAAAAGATCGGTGTGGGTGCAGGTTTTCATTCCAACCAAGCAGAATCCACACCTGAGTCTATTGAAAGCCAATATCAACTGATTAAACAGGCGGAATCAGGTGTGGCTGCTGTGCAGTTGGAATGAAAACCTGCGCCCTTTGCGGATAAGATTGGACACCCCTGCTGTAGATGGTCTGATGTATACTGTTATTTGTCTGCAATTGCAACCACTCGCATACTTCACCTGCTGATGTGGTCTGTGGTCTGCAAGTCCTTAGGGGTGGAGGGATGAACAGTAAATAGAAAGACCAAGGAGTGCTGCACTTGCTTAATCTTGGATTGAACAGACTTTGTTTTTGAATGAAAGCTGGATCACGTTTCCTGTTGTACTACTCACTCCAGGCGTTTCATTTTCCATGTCGAGTAATTGAATGGTTTTGTCTGAGATACAAAAACCTGTTCACACCTGTTTTTGGAAAACCCCTCATCTTAATAATGTATTATTTGATTTGATTTGAGATTGCCAGAATTCTTTAAGCACTCGTGGATTAGCAGGAAGTGTAAACTACTCTTAACACATCTGATGATTCAGAGCGCGTTGACTGTGTGTACGTGCAAAGATTTTAGGCCCTGTTTACACTAGCGCGTTTCTGTTTTAAAACTTCTGCTACGGTTACATATGTCGTCTACACTACTCCGGTGTTTTCGACCCTCGAAAACAGAGACTTTTGGAAACGCCAAAGACCCTGTTTTCATTTGAAAACTCCAGGCTCGCGTTTCAGTGTAAACAGACTGAAACGAAGACTTTTGAAAATGAAGGTGTGGCTCCGCCCACATTCGCCCCCTGATTGAGTCTTCTGGATCATTGCGTATCCTTCCCTGATTTGTCAAGCCCCTACCATATGACCATTGACCGTATACACAACACGGAGACTGAACCGCAAGCTTTGCTGGATTTGTTGTCGTTCTTAGCAGCCATTTTGCAGTTAAATTCTGAATTTTATAATACTGCAGCTGCCTACATACGCAAGAGATGAGCTATGATTAGAGCAATCGGCAACAAATCTCATTTCAAGCAGCGTAAGCCCTAAATGGAGCACTGGTTTGTTGTTCCTGCCTGTGACTAGCATTGTTGTTCCTGCCGGTGACTACCATTGTTGTTCCTGCCGGTGACTGCCATTGTTGTTCCTGCCGGTGACTGCCATTGTTGTTCCTGCCGGTGACTGCCATTGTTGTTCCTGCCGGTGACTAGCATTGTTGTTCCTGCCTGTGACTACCATTATTGTTCCTGCCGGTGACTACCATTGTTGTTCCTGCCAGTGAATAGCAACCGACTTCCTGTTTACACTTGTATGCGCATGCCCAATGTGCATGAATGGTCATGTGACGTATATTCGGACGTGTAGTGTGGACGGAGATCGTTTCTGAAGCACAGCAGGAACACCAGTGTGGACAAGGGTCGTTTTAGAACGCACTAGTGTATAGAGGGCCTTAGTAAAACCGAATGATTTTAATTCCTGTCTACAAATGAATTGGCGTATTAAACCTGGCAAGCTGCTGAGAGTCTTCATTTTCTAGTTGCCCATGCAGTGAGCACTGTTGAAGTTAACAATAATTACAACAAGCACAGGTCAGAGTTTAGCAGGTAGATAATATTAGTTAAGTAGCTTAGTAGTTATATTATGTCAGTCTCAGCAAATGTACATTTTTTTAACACAAAATGTACACAAATTGTACGCTTTTTTGAACATCCCATTCCAGATTTAGTCCTCCCTTCACTCCTATAATAACCTCCACTCTTCTGGGAAGATTTTCCACTAGATTTTGGAGCGTGGCTGTGGGAATTTGTGTTCATTCAGCTACAGGAGCATTAGTGAGGTCAGGTGAGGAGGCCTAGGATGCAGAGGGCGTTCCAGTTCATCCCAATTGTGTTCAGTGGGCTCGAGGTCAGGGCTCACCAGTTCTTCCACTCCAACCTTGGCACACCATGTCTTCACGGAGACATTCTCACTTTCTGCGCAGGGGCATTGTCATGCTGGAAAGGGTTTGGGCCTCTTAGTTACAATGAAGGGAAATCTTAATGCTACAGCACACAAAGACATTTTATACAATTGTTTGCTTTCAACTTTGTGGCATTGTTTTATGGAAGGCCCACATATGATAGTGTGATAGTCATGTGTCCACAAAGTTTTGCCCATGTAGTGTATCTGCTCCATTGGGAGTTTGTGCTTCCAACGTTTTTGGCACCAGTTTGTGGAAGACCCACATATGGGTGAAATGGTCAGGTGTCCACAAACGTCTGGCCATATAGCGTACATGTCTATTGAACACGAAACGAAAGAAAATCTTGTTCCAAAATACAAGATGCCCCCAATCCAACACTGTAGTTTCTTTCAAATTATATCAGTCTGTAACAAGACCTTTGTCGTGTGCGGTCAGTGTAAGGATTACTCTTTTGTTACTGGAGGTTTACATGAAGGGTTTTTTTCTTCTTCTTGTGATTGAGTTTAATAACATTGTTAACAGGTTATTCGGATGCCTGTAAATGTAGGTTATGAGTAAACGTTAATGTCTATTAAGACTACACCTGACCGAAATCTTCATCAGTCCAGATATTCTTGTTAAAATGGCATTTCATTGTCCTCGCCATTTCCTCCCCAGCCTCTTTATCAGTACTGCAGGCTGTTTGTTTTCTCAAGTCCTCATAGAAGTTGACACTATTTCAAGGAAAGGGTTTTTTGTGTGAAATGGCTTAAGGGGTTTGCAAATATGTCATCACTACTAGCAGAAAGGAAATAGTTGGATGCCTCCTGGAGCTGTCTGGAGGATGATGAGCTAAGGGAGGGAATATATGACGAATGCTTTTTCTGGTTGGATGAATTCCAGCGCTTTTGTGTAGGATAAACGATGAATTATTATTATTCGTTCAGTCCAGTCGTAATTTACTCACTACAAATATTATAATACGTCTTTGGGATATAAAACCAAGCAGGACCATTAGAATTTATACCATTTCAGATTTGATTTTGTAAGACCATATGCTTTAAGTTATACAGGGGGAATCGTGTCTTACATGAAGGTCTTCGTGAAGACATGTGGCCGCATGTCCTGACCGTGAGCCTTGATGCTTCTCGTGAGAACGTAGCTCGGTGTTATGGGAACGGATGGGAGATAGGAGCAGGAATGCGACTCGGGATGTGTATATCAGGTGCTTTTTCTGAACTATTGATGGGAAAGTGTAGTAGTATACAGGAGAGAAGCCAGCTATCTGGCAAACAGCACAGAGATTTCACCACAAGAGTGTACAAAATGAAAACATGCTCCTTGAGACAATGCAACAAGAAATCTAGCACTCACAGCGAGCATCAAGCATGATGATCATTCATTTATAGAATTAATTGCCACTGGACATCCGCCTTACACCTTCAATTACCATTTTTAAAAAGAGGCTGAAAACATATCTCTTTTCCCAGGCTTTTTTAATCCATTTTTTTTTCTATTGTCTGTCTTTATTTGGTTTTATTCTGTTTTCTATTTTACTTTTCTTTACTCTGTTATTTACTTACTTACAAATGATGCTTCTTTCACAATATCAGATACTCCATTTCAAGGGTTCTTATGTCTTTCTGTTATTATGTGACATTTCTACCCTGGGTTGTGGTTAGTAATCCTGTCTTATTCAGACACCCCACACTATTTCTTTCTTTTTTTCTTCTTCTTCCCTTTGATTTAGTCATCCTGGGAAAACATGTGTCTGGTTCACTGACTGTATGAGCTCAAAGTCTGGTGTGTCTCAAAATATGAAAGTGATTACACTAATAGTCTCAGTGGGATCATAGCATAATGTTGCATGTTATGCTGACATGCTGACTGAAACCCAATCTTTACGGCACACCCTGCCAACTCTAACAGTACGCTTGATATTCTGCGGAGGAAAAATATCGTTTTATGTAAAACGGCAACAAAAAAACATGGGTATTGTAAACTGGAGTCAGTTTTTCCACCAAGCGCATTGGATTGATGGACTTTACTGGGTTCACTGGGATTGCACACAGTATATGATATGGCTGTATGTGTCAAATTATATTGTTATCTGTGTTTCTTGTCTCCAACAGCTCTTCCATGTGGCTTATGTGCTCATCAAATTTGCGAACTCTCCAAGACCTGACCTGTGGGTCCTGGAGCGCTCCGTCGACTTTGGGAAGACATACCAGCCATGGCAGTTCTTTGCCTGTGAGTATACCGTTAACATACATCTCATGCATAATGCATCTCTGTTCCTCTCTACTTCATTGACTAGCCGTTCTCCTCTGTATTAGCACAACAGTAGGCTGAGTATAGTAATAGTACCTTCATGCATGTAGTAGAGGGGCAGTGTTGGATAATTGGTTAATCTTCTTTAGAAGGGAAATTAGCAGGAAAGTTGGCACTCAGGTAAGTGATTGAGAAATGACCTAAGATGTCATCTCTCAATCAGTATTGTGGGGCGGCTGTGGCTCAGGTAGAGCGGGGTGTCCACTAATCGTAGGGTTGGCGGTTCAGTTCCTGGTCCACGTGACTCCACATACCGAATTGTCCTTAGGCAAGACACTGAACCCCAAATTGCTCCTGATGGCAAGTTAGCACCTTGCATGGCAGCTCTGCTACCATTGGTGTATGAGTGCGTGTGTGAATGAGTGAATGAGAACCAGTGCTGTTCACCAACAGTCTTCATCCAATCTGACAGAGCTTGAGCAATTTTGTCAAGAAGAATCAGGATCCAGATGTGCAAAGCTGAGAGAGACAATATCCTAGAAGACTTGTAATCACGGACAAAGATGATTCCACCAAGTAGTGTTGGATGTAGGGTTGGGGGTTGGGGGGGGTATAGTTATGCTTTACTTTAATCTCCATTACAAAGTTGAAAGGAATTTCTTAAAATTGGCAAGTAAATTATCCATCTAATGAAATGATCATGAGATCATCATTTGACCCGAGATGAAATCGGGTCGCAGCTAGTCAGATTACAGAGCACACTTGCACATTTAGTACCCCTGTTGTTTTGGATTTGCAGTGAAGGCTTTCACTCTCATAGCGAAGAGCAGGAGAAAAAACAACAACTCATCACTAACAATAAAGGGCACCGTTGCCCTCGCTGGCATCTGAAGCGCTGGCGTTATCACCACACTGTAACATAATGTCCTGTTGTTGGCCTAAACGCACTAGCTTCTGTTCCACCAACACCTCTGAATATGGGAGAGGTCAGAGAGAGGATATAACAGAGTGTGCATGGAGTGAGCAAAGATTCCATATCTATTTGCAGTGTGAGTTCGGAGCTGTGCTGAACGTGTCTGATCAGTGTGTAATTTAACGTACATAATAAGAGAAGAATCACCTTCTTTCTTATTATCAGAAATGATACCTAATACATGTTAACATAAATGTGTCCATAATGTTCTTGTAAATCTTGGACCATATGGGACCAGACGTGAAGAGCATTCTAATTCAATGAAGCAAAACATTATACGTCTGACGTTTTTAGAACATTGCAGGAACGTTGCTTTTGGAACATTGCAGATTTAAACCTGTTTAGAAATCTGTTGAATACTTATTGAATGGTTTGCTAGCATTCTCTGTTTCCTGGGACCCTGTCTATCAGTAGAAAGGCACCACTGCAGGACCACCAGATATTATTGACCAGGTATTATTTGGGCGATGGACTATATTTGGTATTGGCATGACCGTGTGAACAGCACTGGTACGAGTGCATCTACAGAGCAGCAGCAGTTTTTAAACAGTGCATAATATACACCTACCACTTTGTAATGGTCCACTGCCGTAGTCCCAGCTGACAAAAAAAGGTCCCCAGGACATCCCCTAAATGGCCTCTACGAACGTCGCCCAAATGTCCATGTGTAGGGTACCCTTGATGTCCTACGGGTGTTCAAGAGGATGTTCACAAGATGTCCTGCAGCCATTCGGGACGCTTTGGGGACTTTTGCTGAAATGAAAACTTTCAGTAGTGTTATGATTTGGTATCATCTGACGTCCTCAGAACGTCCGCCAGCGAACGTTATAAACCGGACCAAATGCGGACCTAAGTGGACGTTTACAATGTCCGGGGGATGTCCCCTGTTTGCTGGGATGGTCCACCTTGTGGGTGCACAGATACAAAGAACAGCTCATTCGTCCATGCACAGTGCATTATTTGTGCTCTAGACTTCAATCACAGCACTATTCTGGATATTTTTGATTCGTGACACTGAGGGGTTTGAAAATCACTGGAACACCGCTGTCTGTAATACACGTGTACCAGCAACAGCAAAGCAGTAGTATTTCAAAACCTGTTCATGACATCTAGTGTTAGGAGACTGTGAGTGGCTTTTCATTACCTTGTATTGGGAAGATGGTCAAGTGAAAAACTACAATGAAGGATTTTGACAAAAGGTCGCAGTCTAGTGGATATTTGGTCACTCTCCATATTTGAAAATTTCTCTTAGTATATTTGTGTTCTGTGTTCTTCATAATATCAAACGGTATGTGTCGTGTCATTAATAACTTATGAGTGCTATACTTACTGGCATACTAGCATTTTAGAGTGAAACTTGTCTGAAACTTGTCTGTGTGTTTTCTGTGCTTTGATTCACAGCCTCCAAGAGGGACTGCATTGAGCGATTTGGCCAACGGACCATCGAGCGCATCAACCATGACAATGACGTGATCTGCACAACAGAATATTCTCGTATAGTGCCTCTGGAGAATGGCGAGGTAATGATTCTGATCCAGTCATCTAACTGCAGTCTTAAAGTGTTATTTCAACCTGAAACAGTACCAGACTGAGCAACCTGATCCCGCTTCAAAGAGCAAATAAAATATCTACGTACGTTCCGTCTCTCTTGCATGTAAATTTTGTAGTGTCATGTTCGTGTTCTCTGTAAGTACTGGGTCATCGGGATCATTTTGAATAAATAGGAGTAGTAAGTCTTGATGAATCGTGGCTTGTGGACAAATCTTAACAAATGGAGAAATCCATTTGTTTTCACCTAATGCTTTGTTTTCTCTACGATTCACACTCAGATTGTGGTGTCTCTGGTTAACGGGCGACCCGGAGCCATGAACTTTTCCTACTCGCCCGTGCTAAGGGAATTCACCAAAGCCACCAACATCCGCCTGCGATTCCTGCGCACCAACACACTGCTGGGCCACCTGATGGGCAAAGCACTGAGAGACCCCACTGTTACACGCCGGGTAAGATGCAGCTCAAGTGAACAATCGCGATGAACAAGAAATTATGTCCCAAATCTACTGTGAAATTGCACAAGGCACTGAAAGAGCCCAGCATTATCTGCCAGGAGAACAATATGGCAAAAACAAGCTTATCAATAACACTGGTCCATTGTAAAGGAATGTGATCTGCTGATACAGTTAGAAAAGACATGACCAAATGGAAACATTAGCGAGAAATGTCCTGTGTTTTACTTTGACTTCTTTTATAATGGAACGTTCTTTTCTGCAGTGATATTTCCTCTGTATATTTTTGCAGTATTACTATAGCATTAAAGACATCAGCATTGGAGGGAGGTGTGTGTGCAATGGGCATGCTGAAGCCTGCAACGCTATTGACCCCAATGACCCCTACAAGTAAGAGATCTTTCGGTCGTCTAGGTCTACCACCTGGTCTTTTAAAAAAAAAATCAAAAAATTTTACTATCTAATTACGTCTCATATATCTTAACTTTGACATTTCATTCTTAACCTCTGTTATGTTCAGAAAGAAATCTGTTTTTTTTCTCATTTTTTTGGAAATTTTTAACTTCCAAACAGTTCTTATTTCTTCTAGTTTAATCTATCTTATTAATTCGGGGTTAGTAGCTCAAGGTTACAATGTGAGATATCAGCTGTGTGGTGGTAAAAAATAATCCTCTCCTGGAGGTAAAAACATATACAGTGCCCTCCATTAATATTGGCACCCTTGGTAAATATGAGCAAAGAAGTCTTTATTATTTAACCTTTTGATCTTTTGTTCAAATAATTCACAAAAATACTCTGCTCTCATGGATATCAAACAATTGCAAACACAGGTTTATAAAAAAAAATCTTTGTTAAATATAGGTGTGCAACAATTATTGGCACCCCTCTGAATTCATATGAGAAAAATATATTTGAAGTATATTCCCATTGATATTTAACATTTTGTTAGTACACCTGGGTGACTAAGAACAGGAAATTGACTTCCTGTTTCACAGACGTATAAATATGAGGTAACACATAGGCCAAATTCCCTTAGTCATTCATAACAATGGGTAAGACCAAGGAATATAGCTGTGATGTGCGACAAAAGGTTGTTGAACTATAAGAAAATAGCACAAGCATTGAAAATGCCCATTTCCACCATCAGGGCAATAATTAAGTTCCAGTGAACTGGAAATGTTATGAATCAACCTGGAATTGGACGTGTCTCTATTGTCTCAACACACTGTGAAGAGGATGGTTCGAGTGGCCAAAAAATCTCCAAGAATCACAGCTGGAGAACTGCAGAAGTTAGTTGTGTCTCTGGGTCAGAAAGTCTCCAAAACTACGATTTGAAGTTACCTACATCACCACAAGTTGTTAGGAAGGGTTTCAACTTCAAATGGGATCAGATTCTATGATCCAAAATATAGTTTTTTGGTAATAAACACCAGAGGTGGTTTTGGCACACAGAGAGGTAGCCATATGGAAAAGTACCTCATGCCCATGGTTAGATATGGTGGTGGCTCTTTAATGTTTTGGGGCTGTTTTTCTGCCAGAGGACCTGGACATTTTGTTAGGATACATGGCATCATGGGCTCTGTCAAATATCAACAGATATTAAATGAAAACCTGAATGCCTCTGCCTGAAAGCTTAAAAGGGGCCGTGGTTGGATCTTCCAGCAGGGCAGTGATCCAAAATATACATCAAAATCAACACAAAAATGGTTTACTGACCACAAAATCATGATCCTGCCATGGCCATCCCAGTCCCCTGACTTGTAAAACCTTAGAAAACCTGTGGGATGAGCTGAAGAAGAGAGTTCACCAGCGGGGACCTCAAAATTTGAAGGATCTGGAGAGATTCTGTATGGAGGAATGGTCTCACATCCCTTGCCATGTATTCTCCAACCTCATCAGGCATTATAGGAGAAAACTCAGAGCTGTTATCTTGGCAAAGGGAGGTAGCACAAAGTATTGACTAAAAAAGTGCCAATAATTGTTACAAACCTATATTTATATGTATATTTTTTTGATAAACCTGTGTTTTGTTTGCATTTGGTTTTTTTTTCCTGTGAATTTTTGTGAGCATTTTTGTGAATTTTTTTTTAACAAAAGTTCATTTACATTTTGTGGCATTTGGCAGATGCTCTTACCCAGAGTGATGAACATTTATCTCATTTATAAATCTGAGAAATTGAGGGTTAAGGGCCTTGCTCATGGACCCAATAGTGGCAGCTTTTTCACAGCTTTCTTTGCTCATATTTACCGAGGGTGCCAATATTAGTGGAGGGCACTGTGCTAACTTACACATAGAAAAGATGATTACACATGGATAATGTGTAATATGACTATTAAAAAAAATATATTTTTTAAAGCATTTATTGCCATAGCCTGTCAATATGCAGCATGCAGGTTTGTCAAAAAAGGTTTATAATTCATGGTTATATTGTGGAGTGTAGTATATTAACAGGAAAAAAGTGTGTGTGTGTGTGTGTGTGTGTGTGTGTGTGTGTGTCAGCTTCAACTTCACCCTAACCATAATCATGCCTGTCAGGAGTCAGGTAATGCAGGCATGTTCATGCATATAGAGCATATGATCTCATACACTAACATACTCGCATGTACATACAGGACCTAAAGAATTACACTGCATTCCCCTCAAGGTTGAGCTAGCTTTCAGGTGCACACACACACACACACACACACACACACACACACAAAAGATCTTGACATCTTGCATTCTCCAAACATTCAGGGAGACTGTATTTAACTCTGTTTTTGATGTCTGGATCTATAGGTCTATGTGTATATCAGTGGAGGGGGTTATAGCAGATGAGTCAAGTCAAGTTTATTATCATTCCTCTATAGAGCTTGTATACATTGGAATGAAATGAAGTTTCTTCAGGACCATGGTGCAGCACAGAATAGTACGCAAGACTACATAAAGTGCAAATACACAACAGTTTGAGACGAGTGCAAAACAATAAATACACAGAACAAAACAATAAATACACAGGACAAAACAATAAATACAAGAACAAAACAGTAAATACACAGGACAGTAAATACACAGGACAGTAAATATACAGGACGATAAATTACAAGACATTGTGCCCAGGGGCCTCTGACTTCTTAATCCGGGCCTGGCTGTAGTAATACTTAGAAAAATGTCCTAGACATGAAATAGGCACCATCTGTAGACTGGCAGGTGGTTTGTTTAATTTTTCAGGAATTCAGAATTTTTTCTGGCTCTGGTAGAAGCTATAGTGGTGCCGGGATTGGGAAACAGGCTCCTGCTCTGTGTCTGCCTCTTGTCCCCGTGAATCCCGCTGCTTTAGGTTTGAGTGAGATCATCTGGAAAAGTGTCAGTGCCATCAGCATAAAAACTCCTCATCTCCGCACAGAGCTGGATATAGAAACCCCAGAGGCCGTCAGTAGATTATACTGACATGGAACAGATGTAGATTTGATGGTGTGTGCATGTCGAGCATTCTCTTGGCTGTGATTTTGTGTTTGTTATCACACGAGTGCACGTCTGGAGTTGCCTGTCTGTTTGCTGTTTCACAATGTTTTTTGAATTTCAAGCAAATTTCAGAAAAGTACACCCGTTTCTCCAATGGATTTTCTTCTGCACAAATTCAGCATTCAGAGCAGTTAGATGGAAACCCTGTTTCTATGGTTACGTGAATTCTCTGAATATATCCATGTGGGACCTTTTAATCACCTTTAATCATAACCATAATATTTGCTTAAAGCCCAGATCCCATTCATCTTCTTACAGATAATAACTTTGTTATATTGAACTTGTATTTTGAAAGATGGAATCTAAAGTCGTAGACACGGGTGTGATGTTGAGTGAGTAAAGGTGGATGATGAGCTGAACTGATAAAGAGAGAACGTGTGAGGGAATACTGTGCCTTTAGTATGTTTAGTACGTGGAGCCTTATAATGCTAAAATCATGGTATGTGCTGATGGACCTCTTCTTTACACACAGCACGAATTCGATATGTTTTCCCGCCCTCTTTTTATTGACAGGATATAATCGGCCCTGATCATCGGATGTTTTTAAACTATCGGCCAATAGCGTGAAAAATTACCTTTATGGGCTGATACCGAATATTGGCCGATACATCAGTGCATCTCTAGTGACTACAATGTGTCACACTGAAATTTATTTAATTTTGGTCTGTAAATATATACTCGAACCTACAGAATGCCATTTGAGACCAATACTGAATGCATAAATATGACACTTTTAATTCATTTTTTTGGCCCTGAGAATGACTTGCATCCCATCCAGGGTGAATTCTCCCACCTTGCTCCCAGTTATTGAAGATTACATTCATTAATTATTCGTATTAGTTGTCCCTGTAAAGTGCAAACAAATGTTTGTTTGTTTGTGGGTTTTTTCTTCAAATGAAGGACATCGGGGGAGAAGACAGCATCTTAATCATTCTTAATCTTAAGCAGGCGTTGCTTTGCCTGAGGACCAAATATTTATGCTTAAAATTATGAATAGCAGATGAGCACTCAGTCGGCTTATCCTTTCAATTATGAGCTGCTTCATAGATGTGTGCATCGAATTAACCAAAAATTGTCATTTTATTACTTGGCAACTGGAAATAGTGAATTAAAAGAGTAATAAACTTTAAAGTTGAATGCACACTTTTGGCACAAAATATACACCGATCAGCCATAACGTTAAAACCACCTGCCTAATATGGTGTCCCCCTTGTTCCAGCAAAACACCTCTGAGCTTTCGAGGCAAAGACTCCACAAGATCTCTGAAGGTGTGCTGTCATATCTTACACCAAGACATTAGCAGCAGATCCTGTAAGATGCAAGGTGGGGCCTCCATGGATCAGACTTGTTTGTCCAGCACGTCCTACAGACGCTCGATTGGATTGAGATCTGGGGAATTTGGAGGCCAAGTCAACACCTTGAACTCTTTGTCATGTTCCTCAAACCATTCCCTGAACAATTTTTTGCCGTGTAGCAGGACGCATTATGCTGCTGAAAGAGGCCATTGACATTAGGAAATACTGTTACCATGAAGCAGTGTACTTGGTCTGCAACAATGTTTAGGTAGGTCATATGTGTCAAAGTAACATCCACATGAATGCCAGGACACAAAAAGTTTCCCAGCAGAACATTGTTCAGAGCATCACACTGCCTCTGCCGGCTTGCCTTCTTCCCATAGTGCATCCTGGTGTGTAGATTACACTGTTACTGAACATCCAGAAATACCCACTGTGTGTGTGTGCGTGTGCGCGTGCGTGTGTGTGCGTGTGTGTGTGCGTGTTGAGAATCAATAGTGTATGATTTGTACTGACATGACAGTGAAATGGCACAGTGTGTGTATATATTTGCAATATCCGCATATCATTCTTAATGGAACAGTTTATACTTCTCACGTTCTTTCCTGAGTGTCAGAATGCATTCGCCATAGCCTCACTCGGTCGTGTTTTTTAGTAAAAAAAAGGATCACAGTTCACAGTTTGGTCCATGGGGATTCTTGGGATATTTTCATAGATATGATATATTGCAGCTCACAAAATCCTTTAAAACATGAGGATTTTTTTAGATTATTAATAGAGGGTGATTATACAAGTTATTTACTTAAGTGTAATTTGTACGCTCACACACATACACACACACACACACACACACATACGCAAAACAGTCCTGCGCCAGATTTCCATTAATCAGTTGAAATAATGTTTACAGTTTTTTTGTTCTCCCCGCCCCCCAATTTCTTCTGTCTTCCTGTCTCCCTTTTTCTTATTGTAGCCTCTCAGGGTCTCTCAGGTCAATGAGACACTTTTATCCTCTTGAAGAGCGGCACTTGAAGTTTCTGTGCTGCTCATATGATGCCCATTGACAAGCCCACTCTCACTGTCTCACTGTTTTCCTTCCATTCTCCTTTGTCATTGCAGGCTTCAGTGCGACTGCCAGCACAACACTTGTGGCACATCATGTGACCGCTGTTGCCCCGGATTCAACCAGTTGCCATGGAAACCAGCCACTACTTACAGTGCTAATGAGTGTGAACGTGAGTTTCTCCACTCTTTCGTTCCAAACTAATCTTCCCTGACAATCTCATCATGTGTCATTTTTTCGGAGGTAAAAAGCCAGAGGTGTTGGTCACGCTACTCTGGTCGTAAATCATGCACATGCTTATTTTTATGTAATCATGCATCATGGTGCGTATAGGCATGCCTTTCTAAAGGCAATATTCTTAGAGTGTGGCCACTCCATTATGTGCACACAGGCTTTTAGTCCTTTTCCACCAATAAGGTGACGGCGCTGGTTCCAAACCCCACACGTTTCCATCCAAAGCTGTTGCCAGCTGAGAACCTCTGCTAATCTGATCAGTTCTCAGATTAGGAATTGAAATGTGTGTGACGTAATGACCAGATCTTATCCCAAACTCAGCACACCACTGTTAATGCTCAGTCAGCTCAAATGACTATACAGTACATGTAAGTAACAGACCAACAGAGGCGTACAAACATACATAAATACATATTTATACGTACATACTTATTGATAACGTCAGTGAAGAGCAATAGATAAATAACATTCAGTGAAAAGTAAGATGATGTACAAAACCAAATATATATTACACTATATGGCCAAATGTTTGTGGCAGTGTAACCATCGCGACCATATATGGCAATTGTAGCTCAGCGGTTAAGACGTTGGATGACTGAATGGAAGATTGTAATTGAAATTCCCAGCACTGCCAAGATACCACCATTGAGCCGAGACCCTTTACCCTCAACTCAGGGTAGTGGTGGCTCAGTGGTTAAAGGCTCTGGGTTACTGATCAGAAGGTCAGGAATTCAAGCCCCAGCACTGCCAAGCTACCACTGTTGGGCCCTTGGGCAAGGCCCTTAACCCTCAATTGCTCAGTTGTATAAATGAGATAAATGTAAGTCGCTCTGGATAAGGGTGTCATCCAAAAGCACACAGGATTATAATAGGATGTCTTTGTATGCTGTAACATTACTGTTTCTCTTCACTGGAACTAAGAGGCGCAAACCTGGTCCCCCTGTACACAAAGCCAGATACATGAAGACGTGGTTCGCCAAAGAATTCGATTGGCCTGTACAGAGCCCTGACCTCAAGATTATCCCAAAATGAAGATCTTATCACAGCAAAGAGGGGAAGACATCTGGAATGGACTGTTCAAAAAGCACATGAGTGTTATGGTCAGGTGTCCACAAACTTTATGGTCGATGTAACAGACAAACAGACTGTCGATGTAACAGTCACCCGAATTTCTCTTTACTGCAGAAAACAAAAACTCCATATTGTCTTTTGCAAAAGACAAGAACCCTCAAATATGTTTGTTGCTTATCTTTTCCGAATCTGACTTCTGGGTAAGCATGACATGGGGCTAGGCCACACATTCAAGTTTGTACGATTAGTCCGATTATTATGATTAGTATGATTAGTCCATCGCTGCATATATTTTACATCACATGTCCTATAAACAACCACTGGAGAAAAAAACAACAACAACAACAACAACAACAGAAGGGAAACAGCTGCAGATTAACTGCAGTGTCAGTAAACCCGGCTTTCTACAGTGTTCATTCAAGTCTGAGAAGATGTGAGGCGTTATCTCGTCTAGGCTGTGAGCGTGTGAGTGATGAGGAAGAGATCACATGTTGTATGAGCCTGGCTCACAGGTACTACACACTCCACATGCTGAGAGCTCAGAGTCCACAATTTCGTCTGGCTTTTCTCAGGCCTGACAAGAATAGCACCACTCTACATTAATAAAAGCTCCTAGTCACTGTCGTTGTGTGTGTGTGTGTGTGTGTGTGTGTGTGTGTTGGAAAGCTTTTAAAACAGCTTTCAAACAGGTTGTTAGACTGGGATGTTCGATATCAACTACAAACGTGTAACACACAAACACACACACACACACACACACACACACTGTGGGACATTGAGGTTTTAACATGTCTTTTAGCAGAGCCATGTTGAGAAACGCCAGCGAAAGCAGTTCATCTTGCTCAGGCTATATATATATATATATATATATATATATATATATATATATATATATATATATATATATATATAATATAAACATGATAATGTTCTTTTTGTAATGTTTTATACTTCATGCTTGTATAATTACTGTCAGTAAAAGATTTTGACTAAACGCATGTCAGTAGGTTGAGGGAAGGAAGTCTTTTATTTTGTTTCATGTGTAGATATTAGTACCCTGTGAGTGCTTTCTCCTTTCAACCAGCTGTCATTATCTCTGTGAAAATCTTTTAATGACAGTAATTATAAAAGATAGGATGTTAAAAGGGTCTTTGAAATACGCTTAAACACTTCATCCTCCAGAGGGATTTCGACTGAAGCGTCTGGCGGATATTAACTTTGTTTTCTTTCTTTTATGTAAAACGAAACCTTCAATTAACGAATCCAAATAACACAGAAAACACAGATGTTTCCTTCAGACATATAAACAGCATTATGGCTCTTTTTTCCTTCTTCTTTTTTTTTTTGGGGGGGGGGGTGTTATGGTACTGATGCTTTCATGATGAACTTGTACTGGAAAGGTTTATTTAAACAGCTTTGAGTTTTTCCTTTATTTATGTGCTCATGTGACTACAGAGTAAAAATGTGAATCATTCTGGAAAAAAAAATTATAATTTCTGGAAATATTTTGCGCAAGGGCTCGTTGCCATCTCATCGGCTTGCTACATGTTAGTTTACGTTAAATACAATTTTAATAAGAACCTATTTTAAGATTCACTTTTTAAGTGTCTTGTTGCGCTGGACGTTTATGTGCATTCCATCTCAATACTGTTCTCTTTCGTTTTCGTAAACAGTTTTTTTGTGTGTGACTGAAACTCCCTTGTTGTTCCCTTGTGTGTGTATGTGTGCGTATGGGTTTCTCATGTCTGTGCTCCTTTTGTTTTCTTTGCATGCATTTTAATTTTAATCTGTTATCCTTAACCCGGTCAGTTTTGTCCGCCTCTATGCCACCCCTCTGCCACCCCTCTGCCCCATCCAGTTAAAGCAACAGTGATCAGTAAAACGTTCCTGTGTTTCTGCCTGCAGAGTGTAACTGCCACAGACACTCATTTGAGTGTTACTATGACCCTACGGTAGACCGGAGAAGAGCCAGTCTGAACATGCAGGGCGAGTACCAGGGAGGAGGAGTGTGTATGGAGTGTCAGGTAGGCAAACACACCGATATACAAACAAGTGAATTAATATCAACTGATGTACTGTTACACTAGAAATATCAGATATGTTTAATGATCTTGGCATTTCCTGTCTGTGCAGCACCACACTACAGGAAACAACTGTGAGCGCTGCGTACCAGGATACTACAGGTCACCTGACCACCCTCTGGAGTCTCCACTGGCCTGTTCAAGTGAGTGTGCAACCAAATAGAAACAATATCTCACGTCAGTTCTTATGGACTCAACACCAATGTTCCAGTGTATCTGTCTGAGTCTCTCTCTCTCTCTCTCTCTGTGTGCAGAGTGTATGTGTGAGTCAGATTTCACTGAAGGTACATGTGAGGATCTAACTGGTCGCTGCTACTGTAAGTCCAACTACACCGGAGAGAACTGTGACTCTTGTGCAGAAGGATATGAGAACTTCCCGGCCTGCTATTGTGAGTGTGTGTGCATGTGTGTGCATGTGTGTGTCTGTGTGTGTGTGTGTGTGTGTGTGTGTGTGTGATCATCTTCATTTCAGTTTCAGAAGCATGTAAGTCACAGGTGATAAACCCAAGGCCTGTGGCCCACTGTCTAATTTTATTTGTGCAGATTTACAGAAAATGATATTGTACACTGTAACACTACTATCCTGCATTTGGACATTAGAGCAGTATGAGTGTAATAGTGATTGTGATGGAAGAAAGAAAACAAATACAATACAAGTATGCCTTTAACCGCTATACAACACAGCACAGTAGTAACAACACACGCAGATACAGCGGTTACCAAGTTATTCCAAAATATTTATTTCAACATGACTGGATAAATGCATGATATTGAATCTAATGTGTTGTTATGTTTGTTTGTGTTTGCTTTAGTGGCCACTCCCACCTTCCCGACTAATATCAATGGAGAGGCTCGACCTGCAGGAGAGATCATTAGTAAGACTTATCTCTTAATTTTCACCCTTTCTTCTCCTTGTCCTGCTATATGAATTTTGATGCTCAAAATTGTCTCTGCACTCGGTGTGTGTGTATGTGTGTGTGTGTTTTTGTAGACTGTGAGTGTAATGCGGCAGGCACAGAGGGAAATTCGTGTAGGGCAGACCCCAACACACGGACCTGCGTGTGTAAACCTGGTTTCACAGGACAAAATTGCGACACCTGTGCTCCTGGGTACTATGGCCTCAACTGCTATCGTAAGAAAACCACACACACGTACACACCTATACACACAATGACTAATAAAATAATGTTATAAAACAATTATAATAATATTACTTTGTCTACCACTGGCAGAAATTGAATTACTCAATAAGACTATAGTATATTATAGTATAGTAGAGTAGGGTATAGTATATTGTATTATAGTAGAGTATAGTATTGTACAGTAGGGTATAGTATATAGTATTATAGTAGAGTAGGGTATAGCATATTGTATTATAGTAGAGTAGGGTATAGTATATTGTATTAGAGTAGGGTATAGTATATTATAGTAGTGTAGGGTATAGCATATTGTATTATAGTAGAGTAGGATATAGTATATTGTATTATAGTAGAGTAGGGTATAGTATATTGTATTATAGTAGAGTATAGTATTGTAGAGTAGGATATAGTATATTATAGTAGAGTATTGCATAATATAGTAGAGTAGGGTATAGTATATTATAGTAGAGTAGAGTAGGTTATAGTATATTATAGTAGAGTAGGGTACAGTATATTGTAATATAGTATAGTAGATTATAATATAGTATAGTAGAGTAGGGTATAGTATATTATAGTAGAGTAGGGTATAGTATATTATAGTAGAGTAGGTTATAGTATATTATAGTAGAGTAGGGTATAGTATATTATAGTAGAGTAGGGTATAGTATATTGTATTATAGTAGAGTATAGTATAATATATTATAGTAGAGTAGGGTATAGTATATTATAGTAGAGTATAGCATAGTAGAGTAGAGTATTGTATAGTAGATTATATATAGTCTGCCCATTAAATCAGAAACCAAATAATTTGTTCTTCTTTATGCTGTGTTTGTTCTGTATAAATCATTCTTTGTATTGGTACTATTTTTGGGTAATTAAACATAAATGGTTGTTAATATCATCATTATAATTATAATAACTAATAATTAACATCATATAAATAAAGGATTTTTATCAATAATAAAGACACCGAAACAAAAATCACCACTGAAACAACATTTTAATTTCTTCCTATTGCTTATATAATGACATGATGCTATTATATCATATTAAATTATTAGAGATGGCATGATACCACTTTTTCTTTTCTGATACCAAAACGGAAACCTTGAGAATAGTATAGTATATTATACTAGAGTATATTATATTATATTATAGTAGAGTATAGTATAGTATACTAGTATAGTATATTATATTCTAGTATATCATAGTATAGTAGTAGAGTATAGTATGTTATAGTTGAGTATAGTATAGTTTATTATATTATAGTAGAGTAAAGTATAGCATAATAGAGTATAGTATAGTTTGACATGTGTTGCATTTTGTTTGACACTGAATGAATAGTGCTGCTAGACCTGCATCACCATTAGTTCCTGTTGGTATCTTAAAGCAGCTGGATATAAGATAAATGCTGTTGCAGTCTACTTGAGAATGAGCATTTCTTAATGTGGGGTTTCACTTTTGACAGAAAAAAAACCCCATGCACTGTAGATTTAAACACATACCAGAAATCACACAGTTGAAATATTTGGCATGGGACCGGTGGCATATGGAGGAAGCGCTGTTGCAGTTTGTAAATTTATGGTGCTTATGGTTCAGTGGGAAAAGAGCCTTAATTAAAAAGAGGGGGTTTTCCGCACCTGATTTATGTGTCTGTATGTGTATGTGTGGGGGGGGGGGGGTCACGACTTGTGAGAAGTTTGCAGGGAACTGTAGCAGCCAGCATCTGAGCAAACACACACACATACACAAACACACTTGTATTGGTGGTCTGTTTGTCAAAATGTGTGTGTTTGTGCTAGCCAGCTATAACCCTTTTTGCCTGTTGCATATTTGAGGCATTTGTGGGAAAGAAATACCACCCATGAACAAAGGAAACTGACAAGAGTGCACACACACACGCACACACACGCATGCACGCACACGCACGCACGCACACACACACACACACATGCACACAGTGTGTCTGACTCTCTGTCCCTCCTCTAGGCTGTCAGTGCACAGGCCCAGGTTGTCAGGACGGGTCATGTGATGTGGTAACAGGACAGTGTGTGTGTAGAAGCGGCTTTTATGGCTATTCATGCGACCAGTGTGCTCCCGGCTATTTCAACTACCCTCTGTGTCAGCGTGAGTGTGTGCCAAGTCTAATCTCTCTATGCTAGACACTTATGTCTTTGGTTACACAGTACACACACATGCAAGTACATTTTCAGGTTAATATGTGTTCAGGTTCATGACTACACAAAGTGAATTCTCTCTCTCTCTCTCTTTCTCTCTGTATGTGTGTGTGTGTGTAGTGTGTGGCTGTAGCACTGTAGGCTCTCTACCTGGTGGTTGTGACTCATCCGGTCGTTGTGTGTGTCGCTCGGAGTTTACAGGCCCTCGCTGTGATCAGTGTCGCTCTGGCTTCCACTCCTATCCCAACTGTGAGGGTAAGAAAACACACGCACACACACATACACACACTGCAGTTGTCCCCTGGACACCCACACTCTTCTAACGTACTTGCTGTAATCTTTAACTGTAGCTCTGTGCATCTTCTGTGACTCTTTTTTTCCCCCAGTGTGCACCTGCGACCCAAGGACATCCCTAGACTCCAACTGCAATGCGGCGGGACAGTGCCATTGTAAGCCCAACTACAGCGGCCCCAGGTGCGAGTCCTGCGCCCCGGGCTACTACGGTTACCCTACCTGCTCACGTAAGTCGCTCACTCTCTGCAGAACATCTTAATCACACAGTCTGTATTCGGAGTTTATTAACGAGACTGGTTAAATGTGGACTTGTTCCTATTTTTGCGATCATCACACATGCTCTCTGTGTCCGTTGGCAACGGTGATATAATTCGATGATATAATCCCGATCTCTGTGTCTCTCTGTCAGCCTGCCAGTGCTCAGTGGAGGGCTCTCGGTTCAGCGTGTGTGATTCGGTCTCAGGGCAGTGTGTGTGTCTACCCAATGTGGTGGGTCAGAAGTGTGACTCATGCAGCTCTGGATCCTACAACTTTCCCTTGTGCCAAGGTGATTTTGCTTACAGACTACAGCCAGGCCTGGGCTCATACACTCTCTTTCACAGTCTTATCCTATTTTTCATTTCCTTTTCCATTGCTCTCTCCCTTGTTTTACTGGCATTTAGATGGTACGTGTAATCCTGCTGGCTCTGTGGAGAATGAGATTTTGCCCCAGGTGGTAAGTACTGAAATGGGTTTGTTTCATAGTTAAAGGACTAACTGTGTTTGAAGTCATTTATTTAGTAAAGTTGTTATAAAGCCATGTAGCCTGCTTTAGAAAGAAAGCCCACCATGAACCTAGTAGCTGACTGCGGTCACTGCTTTCAGCATCACTATCACTAATACGTATTCCTTAGGGCTCCTGTGAGTGCAAGCCCAATGTAGAGGGTGTGGCCTGTGACCGATGCAAGCCCCTTTATTGGAACTTGTCACCTGATGCCGTGTTTGGGTGTTCAAGTAAGAAACCTTTTCAGCGCTCCCTAAGCAATATACCTGTTAATATACCTGAAATGACTCTAGTGCGTTTTATGATTATGACTTGCTGTGTTGTGCAGGCTGTGAGTGTAACACTGCAGGAACAGTGAGTGAAGTTGCAGAGTGTGGTCAGGTGAGTTCACGCTCTTTTAAAAACGATAAGCGTACACCAGCATGGCAGAGTACGCGAGGTGGGTCTAAAGATGGCCATTCGTGAGCTTTATGTTGTGTGTGTGTGTGTGTGTGTGTGTGTTGTCAGAGTAATGGACAGTGCTACTGCAAGCCTAACGTGTGCAGTGGAACGTGTGCGGTGTGTAAGGACGGCTACTCCCATCTGGACAATAGCAACTACTTTGGGTGCCAGGGTAAGCTTATTTTTAGATCATAAATGCTAGAAAATCTAAATGATCTTGTCATCATACAACCCCGATTCTGAAAAAGTTGGGACAGTATGGAAAATGCGAAAAAAATTCAACAAACACAAAACAAAAAACATGTCATTTGAAAATTCAATTCAGCCTGTACTATATCGAAAACACATTATTAGCACATGATTTTATGTTTTTCTTTGTGAATTTAATTTATTTTTGAAAATAATAACACTCATTTCAAATCTGATGACTGCAACACACTCCGAAAAAGTTGGGACAGTCGACAGTTTACCACTGTGTTACATCACCATTTCTTTTAATAACATTTATTAAGCGTTTGGGCGCCGAAGACTCCAGTTGGTTAAGTTTAGTAAGTGGAATTCTCCCCCGTTATCATATATCAGATATCATTACATTTACATTACATTTATTACATTTATTCATTTAGCAGACGCTTTTATCCAAAGCGACTTGCAAATGAGGAAATATAAGCAGAGCGATATATCAAGCGGAGAACAATACAAGTAGTGCTACCATACAAGATTTTTAATTAAGTTCTAGAGGAGCAAAGTGAGCAGAGTAGAGGTGTAAGGGCCAGTGCAGTGGGGTTTTTTGTATTATTTTTTTTTTAATAATGTGGGGTTGGCAGGTTAGAGGTTACTTAGGTGTTCACGGAAGAGATGGGTCTTTAGATGTTTTTTGAAAATAGTGACAGATTTTATGGTCCAGTTTGAGGTTGGAAGTTCATTCCACCACTGAGGGACGGTTAGTTTGAAGGTTCTGGAAAGGGACCTTGAGCCACGCTGAGTAGGCACTACTAAGCGTCAGTCGTTAACTGGTCGCAGGTGCCATGAGGGAACTTTAACTTCAAGGAGAGTGTTGAGGTAGGGGGGTGCTGTTCCAGACAAGTTCTTGTATGTGAGTATCAAGGCACTGAATAAGATGCGAGCGGCCACAGGAAGCCAGTGGAGGGAGATGAAGAGGGGTGTGATACGGGTTCTTTTGGGCTGGTTGAAGACAATGCGTGCTGCTGCATTCTGAATCATCTGAAGGGGTTTGATGGAGCTGAATGGGAGGCCTGAGAGTAGTGCATTAATAGTCCTGGACTAGTAGTTGTGTAGCCTGTTCAGTGAGATAGGGTCTGATTTTCTTCATGTTCTACAGAATGAACCTACAGATCTGTGCAGTTCTTGAAATGTGGTCTGTGAAGGTCAAGCTGTCATCAAAAGTCACCCCAAGTTTCCTGTCTGTCCTGGTTGGCTTGAGTGTGGTTGAGCCGAGCTGTATGGTGAGGTTGTGGTTGATTGACGAGCAAGCAGGGATTTCGAGAAGCTCCGTTTTTGCCAAGTTGAGCTTAACGTGGCGTTCCCTCATCCAGTTTCAGATGACAGACAGGTATGCAGAGACGCATGCTGAGATGGATGGATCTTCAGACTGGAAGGACAAATAGAGTCGGGTGTCATCAGCATAGCAGTGATGTGAGAAGCCATGAGACTTATTCACAGGCCCCAGACATGTAATAAATAGAAAAGAGCAGTGGACCCAGAACTGACCCCTGGGAAACCCCAGTTGTGAGTTGCTGAGTTTCAGAAGCTCCTCCCCTCCACAATACCTTGAAGGATCTGCCTGTGAGATATGATTCCACCCAGCGGAGAGCCGTTCCGGTGATGCCTAGGCTGGAGAGAGTTGACAGGAGATTCTGATGATTCACAGTGTCGAAAGCAGCAGAGAGTTTGAGTAGGATGAGGACGTGTGATCTTGAGGTTGATCTTGCTAGTTGTAAGGCTTCAGTGATGGAAAGCAGAGCAGTCTCCGTGGAGAGGAGCACTTTTATAACCCAGTCATTAAATAATTTAACATTAGCATTTTTATAACCCAGTCATTACATAATTCTGTACCAGAAGGATAATTTCACAGGTTTTTAAACGCACAACCTTAATATTGTAATTATTAACACATATACTAATAATCTTCAAGTGTTTTGATGTGATGGTTTTGCCATATAACCTGCCCCTCTGACTGTGTACGTGTGTGTGTGTGTGTGTGTGTGTGTGTGTGTGTGTATGCAGGTTGTCAGTGTGATATTGGAGGTTCTGCTAGTCTGTCATGTGAGGAGAGAAAAGGCAGGTGTAGGTGCAGACCCAATGTGGAGGGACCCAAATGCAACCAGTAAGTCCAAATCCATAATCCTTGACATACAGTGTATCCTGTCTTTCATATGAAGCTACATACTACTGGGTTTGTTTCCTAGTCCGCGTCCAGATCATTATTTCCCTGACCTGCACCACCTGAGGTTTGAGGTGGAAGAAGGCACGGCGTTGGATGGGCGGCCGGTGCGTTTTGGCTACAATCCACTGGAATTTGAGGGCTTTAGCTGGAGGGGCTATGCTCAGATGTCCCCCATTCAGGTGAGAGATTCAGAATGGACAACAGAATAAAGTTTCTGTATTTTCTTCAAAGTTTTTATGTTTTTGTATTTGATATTTTTCCCTAAATTCCATTCTATTTATTAAAAACAAAAAAAAAAACAGTGAGCGGTACATTTTGTAACCTTTTCAATGAATAAAAGTAATATAAATTTTCACATACCCTTATCTCTGCTGTGTATGATCTTTGGGGGTTTTTTTCTTCCTGTTTTCATAAGGACAAGAGCATATCATTGTTGCCCCTTGCAACAATGATATGCTGCCGGGGGGGGGGGGGGGGGCTATCCTATGGCTATTGTAGCTAATAGAATAACAGAAACATGTAAAGAGAAATCAAATGCATAAAAACACAACAGGTACATTGGATGATTGCAATTTCAAATCCCAACAATGCTACATCCAGCCCTTGCTGGGAGCCAAGGGAGCAAAATTGGCTGTGCTTTCTGGGTGGGTGGGATGGCATTACTCTCTCCCCTGTCAATCACAGCGACGCTAGCCAGTCATGGGTGTCTGTGTGCTCATGTATGCAGAAGAGGGTAGATAGCATTTTACACTGTTACCATGTGACACAGCATGAGCAGCAGTTAAAAAAAGATGTGGTTGGCTGGCTTCACATGTCTTTGAGAAAGCACGTGATAACCTTCACCCTCCCCAGTTGGTAGCTGTTGTATGACGGGGGAGAGCTGGCTGGTGAGTGGAAATTGGCAGATGACCAAATTGGGGTGAAAATGAGCAGAAAAAAACACTGCAAATGGTCAAGTGATAAGGATGAGTGAAAACTGAGTTCAATAAAGGTGAATATGTTTACAGAAAAAAAAAAATGAATGTGCTGATTATTCATAGAGATGTGTAGTGTATTTGTATTACTAGGAGTATTGTGCAGAAATATTGTACCCATGTCATTATGTCCCATGCATGTTCACGTCCTGAGAACTGGTGAAGTTGGGTATCTTTGATAAATTATAGCTTGGCTTTGCTTGGGGCTTGATGCAAGAGCTGTGTATAACAGTTTGTTTACTGAGTGCTGCTATTGGCTGTATGCTGTAGTGCCGGTGGTGGTTTTAAGAAAAGGCTTTGCTTTTGTGCTCTCTTTCCTTCTTTCCCCCTCGCTCTATATTTCGCACGTTCTCTCGCTCCAAAGCCGCTGGTGCTGGTCGAGGTGGTGGTCGGCTCTCCGGATCTCTTCCATGTGGTGTTGCGCTATGTTAACCGTGGAGGCACAGACATCCGGGGACGTGTCTCTGTGATGGAAGAGAGCAGGAATTTCCTATGCAGCAACTGTGAGTCCAACTTCTTTCTTCATCCTTTATGTCCACCTCCGTGTCTCTCCCTCCGCTTGCTTTCCTGTTCCTGATTCTCAGATGCACTTGCTCTCAGATGCTTGAGCAGATCTTCCAAAATGCTGGCCTTGCTTCTGATTGGCTCGGTTGCTGTTGCCCCTCCCCTTTAAACCTGCAACAAGGACTTACTCCAAACACACAAGACCCAGACAGCTAGACTAGAGTCACCTTCCCGACTCCAGGTCTTTAACATAGACCTTTGCTATATACCTCCCTTTCCCATTTCACTCTTTCCCTCCCTCCTCCCTCCTGCTCTTTCCTCACTTTTGTCTATCTCAGAGCGCAGTTAAATTGACGGTGCACGTGAATGAGGTGGACATGTATCTCACGCGTTTGATCCTCAGATATGTAAGCACTGAGGATGCCGTCTCCCACGGCAAAATCACAGCCTATCCCAACAGCAGAAGAGGTATGTCTGACGATGCAGTAGCCAATGACGGCCCTCATCTCTCACTGATTTTTCTGTTTTGAAAACCGTTATATTTGAAGCTCATGTACTTTTTGAAATGAAACTGTTATGCCGAATAATAACGGAGAAGTAGGTCAATAATGCACACGTAAACTAACGTAGTATGATGTTTTAATATTGTTTTCTTCCTTGCCACTCTCTTTGCCCAGGTTCGGAGCAGTCCAAACAGATCGTTTTTGCTCCCAGTTCAGAGCCCACATTTGTAAACGTTCCTCAGAACACTTTTGTAGAGCCATTTGTACTGAACCCTGGCACTTGGACCATCGTCATCGAAGCTGAAGGCATTCTACTGGTGCGCTTCATGTCATGTTCACTCATAGGGCATTCACATCGTGTTGGAATTATGTAATGACACAGTTCTACTCTGTGCTGCATGGAAACATAAACAAGACTATAACGTTTTCACTGGGTTTGTAGACAGTGCTGGATTGTAACTAATTACATTTACTCAAGTACTTCACTTAAGTACAAATTCACGGTACTTGTACTTTACTTCTACTCCACTATATCACAGCAGCAGATTGGACTTTTTACTCCACCACATTTGTCTGACAGCTTTAGTTACTAGTTACTTTTAAATGACAATTCTTCATACCCTTCCTGTCCAGTGAAAACTACATATCTCCAAATGTGGTGATTTTGAAGGTTTGTGATAAACTGAAGGGTTAAGTGTTCCTTTATAGGTCGAGAAAATTGTCCTATTTCTTAATCTAAATAAACTAACTAAATAAATAAACTACCCCCGCCTTGGAAAATGCATTGAATGCACTGAAAACAGGGCTTTTTTTTTTTTTAGTCTTTTTTTTTTTAGAGATGGTATATGTGGTTCTCACAGGACAGTGATGCTATAACCATATGAAGATCTTATAGAATATGATGCATTGCTGTAGATTAGACGAAACTACACAACAGTATATAAAGTAGTTAAAATGAGCATTAACATCTACAGCAGTAAAAATGCACCATACACAATAATGCAGCAGTAATATTAATTCAAAAACATCATAAACTGTGTATTGGTAAAACAGTAGCTGCGTTTACATGGACAACAATAATCCACTCTTAATCCGATTAAGACCATACTTTGATTAAGAAACTACCATATAAACAGCAATTTTTACTTACCTTAATCTAATTAAGGTCATAATCGAATTAAGCTCTAATCTAATTAAGACAGGTGGAGTACTCCTGTTTTAGTCGCATTATGGACGTGTATTATAGACATGTAAACACCTTAATCACATTATGAACGTCGTGTGAGAGTTTTCACCGCATTTTGTGACAGGACACGATCACACACGGCAGTTTTACGTTTTACGGTGAACAAGAGAGTTCGGCCACGTCCCAAACTGCATATTTGCCTACTATAGGCCTGTAGTGGGGAAAAATACATGTATCTCGGCTACTATATAGACGGTAATTACGTGATTTGAGACGTAGCCCGCGGCTTCAAGCAGTTGTCTATTTGCACGTATAGCATGACAAATAATTAACTGCACTTAAAGCGTTCGTAAAAAAATTAAAACACCCAATACTGTATACGGTACCATAACGAAGACGAACTGTATGTTGATACGTGAAATTCTGGAGGGACGTCGGACGGCGTGGCACGGTAACGTAATGACGTGTGCCGCGTCTATGAAAGGAGTATTTTAAAAGCGACTCATGTAAACACCTTAATCACATTATTATCTTAACCAGAGTAAGGTCAATAATTAGATTACTGCTGTCCATGTAAACGTAGTCACTGACAGGGACCATTTTACTGCACAGTGAGTATGCTTACTTTTGATACTTTTAAGTACTTGGATACGTTTACGTAAGTACGTTTTTGAATGCAGGACTGGAATATTTTCATGGTGTGGTATTAGTACTTTTTTTTCTTAAGTAAACGATCTGAATACTTCTTCCACCACTGTTTGTAGATAGAAGGCTGACTGACATTATACAAAATGACAGGATGTTTGATAGAGATATAGATTTTAATGCTAACATTACTCTGACATTACACCCCTCTCTGCCTTTCACATACTAACATTACAGCCTTCACTCACCAGCAAGCCAAATAAATTCAGAATGGCAGTTATGAGCTCAGTGAAGACATGAAAGACTTTTTTTTTTTTTTTAAATTAGACGCTCATAATTACTATAATTCCATCTTGAGGTGAATGCAGTATGGGTGGCAAGTTTGTTGTTTTTTTTTCTTTTCTTTTATACAACTTTAATTTATTTTAAATACTCAAAATGTATTTTATATGCTCAGTGTTCATGTTAATAGATAAATAGAATTCATTTACATATTTAAGGTCGTGTGTGTGTGTGTGTGTGTGTGTGTGTGTGCTCACAAATAAGAAAAGGAAGAAAATCCCCTTTATGCTGAATATTTATGGAGGTTTTCAGTTGCTCTTACACTCTCACGTCACAATAACCTGAACACAACGTTTGTACTATACGTTAAATATGATTTTGTAAAAAGTATTTTTCATCTTTATTAGAGGTGTCAATAGATGAAGCTTTGTTTTTTTTTGTGTACCCCAAACATCACTTACCTCTTCTTTACCTTTACATAAGGTTTGATTTAGTATATGGGACAAAATGGCAGCGTGAAGATGTTCTCATGATATCTTTCTCTTATTATATCTGTGTGCTTGTGCAGGACTATCTAGTGCTGTTGCCCAGCGCCTACTACGAAGCTCCCATTCTGCAGCTGAAAGTTACCGAACCCTGTATATACAGCGCAACACACGAGCCCAATCAGAAGTCAGTAGCAAGCACATGCAAGACCGAACACTCTAGAACATTTTTTCACAAACTAATTTGTTTTTCATTTCGCTTTAAATACTAAACCTCTTAAGAATGGAACTTTATGAAGAAAATGAATTTGATTCCAGCTATCAAGTTTTCTGGTGTACAATGGTATCTAATCTATTTTAGTACTAGTGCAAGTATTAAAATCGTTTAGTTATTATCTATACTGCTAGAATATGTTTTATTGGACTTGGCTAGTACCTATTAAATTACAGTAGAAATGAATGGCATTTTTTGTGTTTTTCATGTCTAGTTGTTTGCTGTATAAGTACCTGTCTCTAGAGGAGTTCCCATCTCTATCGGGTAACGATGCCAGCTGCAGAGCAGATAATGATCAGCTCAGATTGTGCTCTGTAGAGAAGATTACACCTCGGCATCCCAGCATGGCCGTCTGCAGTGGCAATGACGTGAGTGTCAGAGCCAAACCATTGGAAACTCCTCCGTTATGTAATATCACTTGGTTCGAGTTTATGCATGGGCTCGTACTTCTGTTTGCAAGAAACTATATACCTGTGCATTGTGTGTGGGCAGATCATTGTGCAGCTGCGTGGTCGAGTACCTTTACCCGGCGAGTACATTCTGGTAGTAGAGTACGCCAGTGAAGAGAAAGCTCCACAGACTCTTACCGTGTCTGTTAACACACCCGGAGGACACACCCACCAGGAGCGCATCACGCTGCTCAACTGCAAGTACAGGTGCGTTTATGTGCGAGTGAAGTCGTATGTGTGTGCAAAGACTGCGATGACGAGCGACAATAAAAAACAATATTTTTTTTTATTATTTGGAGTTTTGTTTTCCTTCAGGATATATGTTGCATCCATATACTTGGGTTTCACATAATAAGGTCAGGGTTAAACTAGATGCGGGATTTCATGTGCACATGCTGATACAGTTACAGCCAAAAAAAAAGACCTGTAAAATGCCTAGCAGTTTCATGCAATTGTTCTTGGAAATATACCATTTTCATAACTGTAGATGTTAAACACACAGACGATCACCATTAGTTTCTCTTTACAACCTCCTGCCATTGTCGTGATCGTCATCACGAGCTTCTCAAACCACATACTATAAACTCACATTTAAAACTGTTTAATAATCGAAACTTCTGCCAGACAAAACAAACTTTTCTGTCTGTCTGTAAGCTACATGAGAGGTTTTTTTTTCTCATGCAAATACTAACAATTATAGGGAAATCACTTAAGGTTAATACTAAAAAAAACAAACAAGTTCAGTCTGTTGCAGATGTTATGTTACGTCACATGTGCTACACTGCCCTACTGTTTAAGTTGGTAAACACTCTTGTGTGTATGTAGTTAAAAGCAAGTATAAACCTAGTCTAACTTACTGTGGCAACCTCGCTGTATTTCAACATAGTGCATGGAAAGAAAGATATGTAACTACTAGAGATGCACCGATTCTAAATAACCGATTATTCAGAGTGATATCGGCCGATACCGATAGTTTGGTGGTTCTGCCTTTTATGCCTTCTTTTAAATGAATAATAATTAATTCTGAAGGAAATGCAAATAAAAACTTTATTCTCTCCAAGTTGTTTCATAATAACTGGTCTCATAAACAGAAAACACATTACTCAAATTAACATTAACACATGAACTAAATTCTGAAGGTTAAAGTAAGATTTCTTAACTTATTGAATGTTATTAATTCATATTAACATTGACTGAATTCTAAAAAACCTCCTGTTAGTCTCACATTCACTCACCACAAACACTAGCATTTCTACTTCATCATTGACATCAAACTGCTAATATATAATATCAACTTTTTAATATATTAACATTAACTGGATATGAAATATCCAAATATAAAATACAATACAAATATAATACAATAAAATACATATATATTTTTCTGTGCAATATAAACTTTTTTTGTCAACTCATCTTCATTTAAATCTTTCACCAGTGTACTGGCCCTTTAATTCAGCACAAGCAGCGCAGAACAAAAATTTTTTTAGACTCGACGACTAGACGAGATTTTTAAAACTCCCGCTTCACTGCTGCAGCGTCCGGTGTAAAATTTTAGCAGTGCAGAGCTTACAGAGCTTACAAATTGCAGTTTTGTCGTCATTCCATACAAGAGACATCTTCACACACAGGACGAATTCCATGCATTTCCCGCCCTCTTTTGATTGACAGGATATAATCTGCCCTGATCATCGGATGTTTTTAAACTAAAAATTGCCTTTATCGGCCGATAGCTATTATTGGCCGATACATCGGTGCATCTCTAGTAACTACTGATAACTGAGCCCAGCTTTCACGTGCATGTAGAATTTGTGTTTATTCTTTCTTCTTTGTGCATGAACGTTATGTTCATTATTTGTATTCATTTTCTTCCCCCAAATTCCAAAATAATTGCCTGTTTTTGGTGTGTGTGTATGTGTGTGTGTGTGTGTTTCTAGTTTCTTGTGTCGTGCAGTGTCTGTAGATGAAATGCATCGCATAGCTGTCTTTACTACTTCCACTGAAGTTGATGTGCAGTTCATTGCAGACCGAAGCAACTTCTTCCTAGTAAGAAAACATTTGTGCTGTTGCTTTCTTCTAATCTTGCAATCCTTTTATCTGTTTCTGTGCACGTCTGATGTGTCCCATCATGATCTCATATTTGCAAACTGGGTTTGTATGAAAAGGTTACAAAGTTACACTTTTATTATGATCCACTCTAAGTCAATGATAATATTACCCAGATAATGATCATGTTTCTGTATCAAAAAGATATTCCGTGGTACTATCTCACATTTCTTGAGAAAGAGTGCATGTTATATATACTGTACACATGTTATTTACATGCCACTGAATATATATCATGTCAGATTTTTTTGCAATAAAATATGGCTTGTAAGTGTAACAAATTGGAATGGTTCTGCTTTGACTTAAAAAAAAAAAAAAGCTTTATTTACCCACTGTTTTAAAATGAGAAATGTCATCTAGAACCTTAGAAGTTAGAAGTCTTTCTCAAAATGAGCCTGATATGTGGCTCTGATCTCTGTCTGTGTTCTAAAAAGGAGTCTGATCTTTCTTTCAGTATAAAGCGTACCTGATTCCTCATGCTCGGTTCACAATGGAGTACCTGAGACCTGGAGTGCACTGCATCACCACCCATGGACACTTTGCTCCTGACAGGTACTGCTGCACGCTAAATCATCATGGTTTAGCATCACAAGCTAGAATGTGATACATCCTCTATCATGAAATCTCTTCTAGAGGATTAGCTGGATAATATATCAGGATGCACTGAGATGAAGTAGGACAATGTGTTGGAGTATGTGTGCAACATGATGCTTCTGTGCTCACATGAAGATTAAACGAACTGATTGATGACTGACGGATTCTTGCCTCTTCTTCCAGTGCTTCGTGTGTGCCCTCTCGCTTCCAGACCCCGTCTCAGTCTCTGGTTCTGAAGGAGGGTCAGGCTTCCTTATCTGACAACGCGCGTGTTGACCCTGGTCACCTGACTGCCCGTGACACGCCCCCAACTGCCATTGACAACGGCGACCATATCCGCCTGGACTCAGCTCAGGTTCACTTAACATTCTATTTCTCGTATGTAGGGCTGTCGGTCACTATGATGGCTCTGGTAGAGTATATCACTTATCAGTTTTGTCTTCCTTCTTGCTTTCTCAGAATGCAGTAGTGTATTCAGCACAACTGCATGCGTTAGGACGCTACGTGTTCATCCTACACTACCACCAGCCATTGCACCCAACCTTCACGGTACAGATTTACGTAAATGGTGGACGAATTTGGCAGGGTAAGGATCAATCGGCGATGCTGCATACTATTCGCTATGTGTTCAGGTTACTGCAGGTTAATGACGCACAGCGACACTCTGTGTTGCTGTTCTATTCAGTAGTTAGTTATCTGTTGAAAATGTTCAGCTGTTGACTTTTTAAACTGTAGACCCCCTCTTATCCCAGGCCATGCCAATGCCACGTTCTGTCCCCATGGCTATGGTTGCCGTAGCATTCTGATCTCAGAGAACCAGATCATTCTAGACGTGACTGACCATGAGGTGATCGTGACTGTGCGAGTCGCAGACGGCAAAACACTCTGGCTGGTGAGTGATACGCACTGAAATAAATGATGTATAGAAAGCTTCTGTGCTCTTATAACAATCCGGTTCATTTTGTGTGTGTGTGTGTGTGTGTTTGTTGTATAGGATTATATTCTAGTGGTTCCAGAGAGCAGCTACAGCTCCAGTTATCTGTCTGAAGAGCCACTGGACAAATCCTATGACTTCATCAGCAACTGTGGACAAAACAGCTTCTACATCAAGTACACAAGCATAAATAATAGACTTACATTTCTATGAAACAAAACCGTAAATGGATTCAAGTGAACTCATTTATCACTGATTTTCGATGTTGATTTGAATGAATTGAAGCTTTTTGGGTCAATAAATGAATACACGACTGAACTGTTTCCTCTAGCCCTCAGACGGCGTCTCAGTTCTGTCGGGCTTCAGCCACGTCTCTGTCAGCTTTCTTCAATAACGGTGCTGTACCATGTGGCTGCCATGAGGCCGGGTCTGAGAGCGATACATGCCAACCATTTGGTGGTCAGTGCCCCTGCAGGCCCAACGTGATTGGCCGAGACTGCTCGCAGTGTGCCACCGGGTACTACGGCTTCCCAAACTGCAGGCGTGAGTACCAGCACTAGAAACTGAATAAACACAGGTCATATTTTTTTTAAACGGGGTGAAACTCCATATCATCTTGTTGTTTGGTTCTGTTCAGGTCATAATTATGCGTTGAAATTGTGTACATTTTACATTTTTATTTATGTTTTTAATATTTACTGTTACAAATGGATGTAATGTTGTTGTTTTTTTTGTTTTCTTTTCTTTTACATTTAATTACACTTGTGTTGCTGTGTAATCAACAGAGATGGCCAAACTGAATAACTGGATGCCTAAAGCCATCCATCATGTTTGTTTTTCGCTAACTCGCGTCTGTGTGCACGTGTTTGTAGCGTGTAACTGCGGCACACGCTTGTGTGAGCCAGTGACAGGCGAGTGCATCTGTCCTCCACGTACACTGCTGCCAGAGTGTGTGCAGTGTGAACCGCAGACGTTCGGCTGCCATCCCCTGGTGGGCTGTGAGATGTGTAACTGTTCACGGCCCGGCGTCACAGCTCAGGACATCACCTGCGACACAAACAACGGCCAGTGCAGGTAAACCATCTCTGTTCCACAAGCACATGGTTAACATCGTTAGTGGGGAAAAAACTAACTATAATTACAGGAATGCCCTTAATTACATTTCCTCAAATCTGTGACTTTTCATTACAGACAATTTGAGATTCTTGGTTGTAGTTTTATGTCATTTTGTTAATCCTAAAACCTGGTTTGTTTGTTTTTTTTTAAGTAAGACTTAATGAAATACTTTGTCTCCCTGTTTGACCCGAGCGCACAAAATTCCGCAGAACTGCACCACATTCCGCAGTGATATTCTCGCTCCTACCAAAAATAACCTGCGGATTTGTCCGGACAAGGCAGGAAAGCCTGAAACATCACAGCAGGCGCTGCCTGAGCTTTAATAACAACAGGAGATATTGAGTGTTATCTGTCATTTTGATTTCGGTAAAAATATTATTTATGTCAGCACGGATGTCATGAATCTCAATGCTGTCACGCTGTAGTTTGGCAAAGGCACAATTACAGAATGATGTGAACATTCTGCAGCTGCAAGGCAAACATCGTGGGTCGGCGGTGTGACCGGTGCACTCCCGGTTTCTATGGATATCCCAACTGCAGGCCATGTGACTGTAATGAGGCTGGAACTGAGAAGAGTGTGTGTGACTCCACTACAGGACAATGTCTATGCAAGGTACAGCTCTGTCACACCTCTCTCTCTCTCTCTCTCTCTCTCTATATCTCACTCTCTCTCTCTATCTTTCTCTCTGTCTCTTTCTCTATCTCTATCTCTCTGTCTTTCTCTCTATCTGTCTCTCTCTCTGTGTCTTTCTCTGGCTCTCTCTCTCTCTGTCTGTCTCTCTGTTTCTCTCTCTCTCTCTCTTTCTCTCTCTATCTGCCCTTCTTAATCCCCATTTCTCAGATGTTGAATGTATCATTTTGGCAAATCTCCACAATAATTATTTTGTGAGTATTGTGTTGCATCATGCATACCATGCCGTAACAAAGCTTGCATACCGTATTGCGCTTGTATTTTACTTACAGCAGTTACAGAGTAGTAATGTAACTGTAACAGTAACAGTTTATTCATATTCATTTTATTCACATGGCTCTCCACTGTATTTCATGACCTCTTTGATTAAAATAAAGCTATTGAAAAAGCTATTGCTTTTCTTCACGTTACATCCTCCTTGTCAGGAAAACGTGATGGGCTCGCGGTGTGACCAGTGTGCACTGGGCACGTTCCATCTCGACCCCACTAACCCTAAAGGCTGCACCAAGTGCTTCTGCTTCGGTGCCACTGACCGATGCCGCAGTTCAGACAAGCGTAGGGATGAGGTACAAACAAGCGCACGCACACACACACACACAATTACAGACACACATAATCATGCTAATCTATCACTGGTCTATCACTCTATGAGACGGTGGTAAAAATGAATATTTAATAATAATAATAATAGTAATAAACAATTAGTTATTTATCATGGTATGCAACAGTAGATGATAAAATGTAAGAAGAATTCAATATATCAGTGCTTTACATACTGTAATGTACATAAGGCATAAGGAAAACACAATAAAACTATAATTCTGAACATCTAACGTAGAAGCAAAAGTAAAAGAGTAAATAACAAGTAATTGTATTATTTATTCTCTGGAGATAATTCATTATTTATTATTGTTGTTGTTTGTTGTTGTTGTTGTTGTTGTTCCATGGTGTGTATAATAATGGCTGTTCTCTGTAGATTCTGGACATGCAGGGCTGGGTGTTGCTGAGAGGAGACAGACAAGAGGTGCCTGTGTCTGTGTTCGGGGATCAAGATCTGGTGGAGGCTGATCTCAGCGATGTCCCTGATGTCTATCAGGATTTTCACTGGCATGCACCACGCACTTATCTGGGTGACAAGGTCCGCATTCATACCTCTTTACTCTTTCCAACCTAAAGGAACAGAGGGTTTTATACTTACAATAGCAAAGCAAAGAATTGTGCTTTATAGATCACTTCCTGTGGGATTTATCATTAGAGAAATCAGAGTCGGATCTGATAATAACTATAACGAGTGTTTATTGGTCACATATACATTAGAGCACAGTGTTGAATTCTTTTCTTCGCATACCCCAGCATGTTAGGAAGTTTGGCTCAGGGTCAACCATGACACAGGGCCTCTGGAGCAGAGAGCAGAGAGGGTTAAGGGCCTTGCTCAAGGGCCCAACAGTGGCAGCTTGGCAGTGCTGGGGCTTGAACCCCCGACCTTCCGATCAGTAACCACTAAGCCACCACTGCCCCCCTGTTTAGCTAAGGAAAGCTAGTTAGGGAAAAAGCTAAGGGAACGGCCTTAGCTCTTATCTGTCGTCTACAAAAATGTGTATGTTTTCTTGTCTGTCTCATACAGGAAGGTGACTTGACCGAGTGTCAGTAAAGTCTCACAAGCCAGAACAAAGATATATATATATATATCTCATGAATAATCAATGATGGATAATTACAATCACAACAACTCAATCGCTTTCCTTTGCAATTTGCGCTTTTTAAAAACCCACATGACATTTTACCCTGATACACAAAAATATTTTCTGAATCAGATTAGTGAATTATGATCAGTATGACTGATATAAAAGGTATTTTTTTGTTTAGACTCTTGGTTATAAACACTAGAATCTCACATATTTACAGATATTACAGAATTTCCATGTTTTAATCGGCTCTCCTCTGCATTCTCTCTTTCTAGGTGTCATCATATGGAGGTCATTTGCGTTATCAGTTACACACACAGACACTGAGAGGAGATGCTCTGATTTTGCCCCCTGAAGCCTCTCGACCTGACGTGATTCTCAAGGTTCCGACTCCTAAACTTAACTGCAATAACCAAACATGTTTAAACATTTGTCTAGAAATGAGAATGCAGACAGAATTTTGATTTAAAACAAACATAGCTCCATATTACCAACTGTATGGGTGCAGGGAAACCAGATGACCCTGGTCTACATGGAGAGAGAGTATTCTTCTCCTGAGGAGCCTCATGAAGGAGTTGTCCATCTAGTGGAGGTAGGAGGAAGAGTTGATAACCCACCACCATCTCTCTCTCACTGTCTCTCTCTCTCATTCACATTTTTCCTTTCTGTTTGACTCATAAAAAAATAAAACAGTGAAGATAATGCTCAAATAAAAGAACGCATTTAAATATGGTAAACAAACAAATAAATAAATATCGGCCAATAAACTGATAAAGTGTAATATTTGTGTTTGGTACTCTTTTGATTTTGTAATGTTGTTGATCTCTTTTCATTATTCATCATATCAGTGAAATCTTTTTTTGTGATCAGATTTTTAAATAAATATTTTTATCGTGTTCAATCAAACAATTCAGCTTTTGGTGGTAATGAAACTCCATTAAGATAAAAAAAACAACAACAATCATCACTACAGTATAAACCAAGAAATATTGCAAAATGATTACCCTGTTCCTAAAATCAGAATATATAATCACTGGACCCCGTTCTGTCTGCAGGGAAGTTTCCGTCACGCTCAGACTGGGAACTCGGTCTCTCGGGAGGAGTTGATGATGGTGCTGGTGGCTTTGGAGTCTCTGCAGATCCGAGCGCTCCACTCCCAGTCGGCTCAGTCTGTCTCTCTGCGTGCTGCCACGCTGGAGGGGGCTGAGCATCTGCTCAACGGACGCCATGCCAACAACGTGGAGCTGTGCATGTGTCCAGCGAGCTACCAGGGAGACTCGTGTCAGGTGGGTGTCTAAGTGTTCACACTGGACAGTCAATAAGAAGGAGGGCATTTTCCATTAGCCTCACTTTGACTTTCATATTTGTTATTTGACCTATAAATGAAGGCAGCAATGTCTGTTAGAGCAGTGTTTCTCAACCCCCTAGTGGTCCTTGGCGTAATTGCAGGGGGTCCATGGGAAAGTTTTAAAAATCTTTCAGTAAAATATTTTATATATATATATATATATGTGTGTGTGTGTGTGTGTGTGTGTGTGTCTATGTATATATAAATTTTTATTAAATACATGAAAATGAAAGGAGATGCTCTTTACATTCTTACCCATCAAATGTAAGAACAATACAATATCACGTTAGCTGAGCTGACTATCATTCATTGATGGATTTATTTTAAATTTATTTACAAATGAATTGATAATTTGCAAAAACCTATGAGTGGTAGACAAGATCAAGTGTCGCATTGATGGATAAAATAAACAGAAGATAATTCAGAGAGTCAAATTAAATGTCACACCAACAATAAAATGTAAAAAATCCGTCTTTTGGATGACATGTCCTGGTGAAATTCCCCCATTGGCCCTTCTCTATCATGGCCCCCTAATAATCCCCATCTCTGAATTGGCTACATCACTCTCTCCTCTCCACTAATAGCTGGTGTGTGGTGGGCCCTCTGGCGCACTATGGCTGCTGTCGCATCATCCAGGTGGATGCAACACACTAGTGGTGCTTGAGGAGGTCCCCCCCAGTACTATGTAAATCACTTTGAGTGTCTAGAGAAGCGCTATATACATGTAACTGTAAGTAACTAATAATGTCCAATGTTAATATTATTTATGTTAAATATCAATACAATAAAGTAGCATATGTAGAAATGGCTGTTAAATATATAGCCTATAATTGTTGTGGAGTGAGGGGGTCTTTGTGGATTGTTCGAAAGATGTTAAGAGTCCAGAGCTCACAAAAGGTTGAGAACCTGTGTTAGAGCATATACTCACAATTGCTTAACTGATAAATTATGTTCCACTACAGCACACACAGGTATATATGATGTATAATTTCTCTCACATCTGGATTCATAAACCTCTCTGTCTTGTAAGCCATGATATGCATTTTACATTACTGTCCATGAGTACTAAGCAAAGGCTTAACACCCAAATATGTGACTTAGTGTGCATGGCCTGTATGCATGATTATAGGCAGTAGTAGAAAGTTTTTTTTTTTACAAGTTTATATTCCTTGTCACTCTCTCTGTCTCTCATCAGCGATGTGCTCCAGGCTACTACAGAGACACCAAGGGACTGTTCCTGGGCAAGTGTGTTCCTTGCAGCTGTAATGGCCACTCTGATCAATGCTTGGATGGATCTGGTATATGTCTGGTGAGTTAATTTCAGTTACACAAATCAAGTCCATTTAGTAAAAAACTGCATTTCATTACAACAGAGCTTTTACGATAAGTTCATACGTTCCCGAGTCTTCTATATATTTTTATTCTCTTTTTAATTAAAGCAGTCACAGAAGAAAAAGCTAATGCAGTTTTATGAAATGATTTTGCTGAGATACAGTTACATAATTGATGGTGCAGTTTAAAAAAAAAGCTCATAGTTTTTCACTGAAAACAAAACAGCGATCATGCATCATGCAGAGAAGACAGCAGAAATCGCGTGTATTACCAGCTGAATGATATACAGTGTATGCAGGTCTACAGGTATATTACAAAAAACCTATTAGTGTGCCAGCTATACATTCTAATGCATTTTCCTTTCATATGAGGATTTCTCTAGAAGTTCAGATATTATGTCAATTTCGAGAGGTCATTTTGTATTCATGAATATTGAGTAGCATTTAAGGATGATGCATTAGTTTGCATTACCTTTCGATAAATATAGCTATAAAGTCAGTTTCAACAGAACTAAGTCGAATTTGTCGGTACGATTTGAAATCTGTATTTTGAACGTCTCCTTTGCAGAGCTGCCGTCACAACACGGCTGGGGACCACTGTGAGAAGTGTCGCGGTGGTTTTCATAGCGATGCCAAAGTGGATGGCCATGCTGTGTCCTGCAGCAGCTGCCCATGTCCACTGCAGGTGGCCTCCAACAAGTCAGTGCCCTCACTTATTTATTTATGTATTTATTTATTTATTTTTCATCTTGTTCTGTTTTTCTATTATATCCTGTACATGACTGTTCTCAGACTTTGGTCTTTTCTCTCTGGTTTTCTCATTTTAGTTTTGCCACTGGTTGTATAGAGAAGCCCAATCACATGCAGTGTCTGTGCATGCCTGGCTACGCTGGACCCAAGTGTGAGAGGTGGGATCTTAAATTACTGCAGTAAAATATCACATAAAAAAAAACTTGCAGCAGAATTACTCAGCGCTGTATTTGTCTCACACATTTAAAGCATTGTGTGTCCTTCAAAACTACACCCAGATTTACTTCTGCTATCTTAGACTTTGACATCTATAACAAGCTGGTTTCCATTTTCTTAACTAATCAGGCAACTGATATTTATAATGGCATATGCTGCACTAGGTGTGCCCCCGGTTACTATGGCAACCCCATGGTGATCGGTAGCACTTGCCAGCCATGCAACTGCAACGACAACTTGGACCCAAACATGCTGTTCAGCGACTGCCACCCAGTGACCGGTGAGTGCCACGGCTGCATGTACGACACAGCGGGACCCCACTGTGAGATCTGCGCTCCAGGTTTCTACGGTGACGCCATCACTGCCAAGAACTGTACCAGTAAGAACTGTGCATAGATCACACACTTCTTAAACCACTCCGTACTTCAGGAGATGTGTATAAACTAAATGCCACATCCTGATTGGGTGTCTGGTGATTTTGGAAAAGAGCACTTCATTCACAAACCTTTCCTCTATAAGTGATAGGAATGAAGAGTGTATATATGTATATATGTATATGTATATATGTGTGTGTGTGTGTGTGTATATATATATATATATATATATATATATATATATATATATATATATATATATATATATATATGAAGCCAATTTTACACCAGACTCAGTACCTGTACTGCTTTAGTACCGTTGTGGTGTTGCTTTTAACATCGTCCTATGTTAGCCAATGTACATTTTCCTTTCTTTGTTTGTTTCTTGCTGTGTGCAGCACACTAGTGGTATTTAACTAGAAACAATACAAAATACAATATTAGTGCTATACTGTACTAGAGGTCGCCCGATGGTGGATTAATAACTAATAACCAATACTAATAACTAAGTTGGGGAGTACCTGCCGATAACTGATTAATCAACCGATAGTTTTTAAAATTGATACTGAATGAAAACGTAACACTCAAAGTAAAGTATTGCTGAACTTTATTACAAACATACAGTACTGACTGTACCATGAAAATGTACTGTACTTTTTTTTAATGAAATAAATATATAAATGTTTGTGTGTGTGTACATATATATATATATATATATATATATATATATATATATATATATATATATATACATACATATATATATATATATATGCATGTATGTATATATACAAATTATTAATAACTAATAAAGTATATGAAATATATAAATAACACTTCAAATAACAAAATAAAATTTGTCAGTGATGGTTATTATTTCACCTCTAGAGGCCGCTCTCGTACCGTATAATGACAGCGGAGCGTTCTCAGCCTCTCACGCAAGTTCTGGTCTAAAAATGATTGTGTTGTTAAAATATTTGTCAATTTCTTAATTTCTGAATTATTTCTCTTTTCAATCATCTAGAATGCAACTGTTCTCCCTGCGGGACAGCCTCATGTGACCCTCACACGGGTCATTGTCATTGTAAACCAGGTGTTACTGGCATCCACTGTGATCGCTGTGAGGTATGCCACAGAATTGTTCTTCCTGTTCTGTTTATTCTGTTTCATTTAGTCCAGCTAAGCTGTGTGCTCTGGTTTTGCTAATAGCAGTTTATCATTTGTGTTCAGCATGGCACATTTGGCTTTGAGTCATGTGCTGGCTGTCATACGTGCGACTGTGATGCAGCGGCGGCACTGGTTCAGCCATGTGACCCAGTTAACGGCTCATGTGCGTGTCAACCAGGTGTGAACGGACCCAACTGCCGCCAGTGTGCTCCAGGACACTGGGACTACGGTCCTAATGGCTGCAAGAGTGAGGCCTTTTTTTAAACACACACACACACACACATTATTTTACTAGTACAAATTTATTAACTCAACCCTGTTTCCTATATAGTTTTGTTTGATCCGATTCCCAGACTTTATTACATTAATGCGTGTCTCTTGGCTTTCAGAGTGTGGGTGTAAACGAGGTCGCTGTGACCCACGGACTGGGGAGTGCCGCTGCCCGGACACTGTGACAGGGAGACAGTGTGATCGCTGCACTAACGAGCGCAGTGTACCAGTCATTAATGGAGCAGATGTTCACTGTGAACGTCAGTACACACACACACACACACATTTAAAAACCTCGTACATTTTACTGCTCTATTTCATCTTTCCTATGCCGACTCATATTAAACTAGCTACAAAATAAAAAAATCTTCATACAAAAGGACACTGGTATAAAACTTTGGCAGCTTGTTTGAGGGAACTGTTTCAGTACATTTGAGTGTGTGTGTGTGTGTGTGTGTGTGTGTGTGTATTTGTTTAGCATGTGATAGCTGTGTGACAGTGCTACTGCAGGATCTAGACATGGTGAGCAACTACTTCCTCTCTGTGGATCACCAGCTGAAGAACATCAATGCTAGCTCCCTCGCGTGGGCAGAACTCCGCAACCTTATTGCTTCTGTGATGAATGTGTCTGTGAGTCTCTCTCTCTCACACACACACACACACACACAGAGTATAGTTGACGTCAAGAACATGTAAAACCATGTCGGTTAAATGTCATGTCTGCTCGCAGTTACTGTATATATGTGGCATTGTTCAAACTATGCAAATCTTGGCCTTTTCCCAGAATTCCATAGAAAACTACAACAGTACCTTGGATGACAGCAGGATGCAGGCAGATTTGCTTGAGAGAGATCTGCAGACCATTGTCTCTGACATCTCTGAGCTGGACGAAAAGGTATGACGAGGATTTGGAGCTCAGACAGTAATGAATATCAGACATGTGTATGGATTATAAAAACAGTTCTGTGCACTATTCAGAGTGCTTTACTAAATTGCACTTGTCTGCTGAAGCAGTTACTGTAAGTCTATGAGTTGCAGTTGATATTAATGTTAGTATCATTTTTGGTGTTAAAAATGTGGCTGTGTATACAGTGCTGTGAAAAAGTATTTGCCCCCAATCCTGGTTTCTTCTGTTTTGTGTATATCTTGTACTAAATTGTTTCAGAAATAAATTTGAAAAAATCTAAGATAAAAACAAAGGCGACCTGAGTAAACACAAAATACAGTTTTTAAATGATAGTTATTTATGAAGCAAAAAAGTTATCCAATACCAACTGGGCCTGTGTGAAAATGTATTTGCCCCCGTGGTTACTAATTCCCCAAATCTGTGGTGAGGTGAAAACCACTGCTAACCCAGAAGAACATTAAGGCTCGTCTGAATTTCACCAAAACACACCTTGATGATCCACAAACCTTTTGGGAGAATATTCTGAGGACTGATGAGTTGAAAGTGGAACAATTTGGAAGACAGGGGTCCCGTTACATCTGGCGTAATCCAAACACAAAATTCCACAAAAATAACATCATATCTACAGTCAAGCATGATGGTGGAAGTGCGATGGTGTGGGGATGCTTTGCTGCTTCAGGACTTGGGCAACTTGTAATAATTGAGGGAAACATGAATTCTGCTCTCTACCAGAAATCCTAAAGGAGATTGTCTGATCTTCAGTCCATAAATTGAAACTCAAGCGCAACTGGATTATGCAGCAAGACAATGATCCAAAGCATAGGAGTAAGTGCAAGTCCTAGAAGTAAGTAAAAGACTGATCTCCAGTTATTGGAAGCGTTTCGTTACAGTTATTGTTGCTAAAGGTGGCACAACCAGATTTTAATTTTAAGGGGCTAATTAGTTTTTTGATGGATAACTTTTTTGCTTCAATTAAAAATAAATAAAAACAGTATTGTGTGTTTACTCAGGTTACCTTTATTTTATATTGTGTTTTGTTTGAAGATCTAAAACTATTTAGGATGACATAAAACACAAAAACCGAAGAAGGGCAAATACTTTTTTCACAGCACTGTATATCTTATTTTTCAAGAAGAAGACATGTCCAGGTCCTACGTTGTTAAAACTGTGACACTGTAGTGGCCAGTCTGCTGAGCATATCCACAATAATCTTGCAGGTGTCAATCTCAGTAACAAAAGGAGATAAGCTTAAGAACAGCACCAAAGCCACGTACGAGAGAGCTCAGAGCCTGCTGGACTTTATCAGAGGCAGCATGAGAGACATAAAAGGTTGGGAAATAATGATCAAATCATAAAGCATTTACTGAAGCATCCTTCCTAATAACTCGCTGCATGATATCCACACGTGAGAGCATTTTGGTGATGTGATGTGTCTGTTTGTGCGCACAGCCATGTTGGAGCTGTTGAACAGAGCATCTCAGAATGGCTCTCAGGATGTAGATGAGAACGAGTTGTCACGGAAGCTGCCTGAGGTTCTCGCCATGTTGAGGGACATGCGCTTCCAAAGCACCCACTACCAGAGGAAGTTAGCAGAGAACGAGCTGACTGAAGCCAAGAAGTGTGAGTGAGAACATAGTTCGAGCTTTAAGATAGCCGAGAGGCACTTTTCAAAACTATTCAATCTGGTGCTTTTGATTATTCATTTATTTTTGTATTTATGCAGTGAGAACAGAACAGTTCGCTGAATTTTTATATTGAATGTCCCTCTTTTGAATGCTCTTGTTCTCTCGGTAGTGCTGGAGCGTGTGAAGGGAGAGATGGCTGACCGGAATGCTGCAAACCAGGATACATTGGAGTTTATCAGGAAAAAACTGGATCAGTTTAATGCTGAGCTCATGAACCTGAGAGACTCTCTTAACGATGCAGTGAAGAACCTAGCACGCGCAGCTGAAACTAACAGCATCAACCAGAAACAGCTGGAAGAGTACAAGGTACACCAACCTGCACGCACACACACACACACACACACACACACACACACAGAGTACCTCACAAAGGGCATTTTTCTACTGCACGTTCAATATCAAGTAAAGGATCACATAGGTATCAGTGGGCTGCAGTTTATTTTACAGTGAAGACAGTGACTGCATCATTACTGCTTACAACAATGCCATTGTTTAGTCCACAAACAATTTCCTTGTTGTCATTTAAAGACAGTCAGCACCATGACAATATTAATATTACTTTCAAAAAGAGAGATTTTTTTTTTAATCTAGAGCGGCCTCTAGAGGCGAAATAAAAACCATCATTAACAAATTTTGTTGTGTTATTTGAAGTGTTATTTATATATTTTATTTACTTTAATAGTTATTAATAATTATTATTAACATTTATATATTTATTTCATTAAAAAAAAATTCTGCTAATAGACCCAGCATTGTGTCCTTTTGGTTCCTGCTAGTACCAGAAAAACAGGAACCTTTGTTAGTGAACATTTTAGAAAAAGTGCGGTTGTAGATTTCTGGTGTCAAAAGTTCATGTACTTATTTAAAAAAAAATTTAAATGGAAAAAAAAAGACAACTTCATCATATTGATTGCTCTTTGAGACATTCCGGACTTGCTTTGATGTGTCAATAGCAAAAAGTGAATGCTCTGAAGTCAAAGCACAAGGAGGTGGAGGATATGATCCAGATGGCAGAAGATGATATGGCTCAGGTCAATGACATGCTACTTATGCTGCAGAATGCAAAAGAGGTCAGATTCTACACACACACACACACACACACACACTCCATCATGTAGAACATCGATATTAATCACAAATACTTGATGAGGCAAATGATGAGGTATTTCCAGGTATTAGAAGGTCCACCTCCCGAGTTCTTCACTACTGTTTGTCTGTCCTTCTCCTCTGTAGGATTATGAGCGTCTGTCTGCTCAGCTGGATGGAGCAAAGCAGCCTCTCACTAACAAGGTGCAGAATTTCACTATCTCCAGCTCAAAAAGCCCGCTAGTAGAGGCAGCTGAGAAACATGCTGAGCTTCTCGATCAGCTTTCCAAGAACCTCTCGAGGTGTCCGAGACTTCCATCATTCGCTTCTTTCCTTCGATTCCTTTGCACTAGATTTACATGTTCTGTTCGATGACTATATAGTTAATGCCTGTTCCTCTGTGTTTACAACAGCGTCATTTCCAACACTAACCAGGACCGCTTCATCCAGAGAGCTCTGAATGCATCAGGCACTTACACCAGCATTATTGAAAGCATACGGGAAGCTGACACTTTAGCCAAGGAAGCTAATACGGAGGCCCTGGAGGTAAGGTTAAGCTACGGCAGGCCCGGGGCCCTGGGATATTATGTGTATTGTGTATGTTAATATGCCAATGATTTAATGAATTGTTCAACACGGATAAATCGAACACTTAATGTAACCTTAATGTTTTGTTCCGTACTTGACAAGAAATGCCCCATCTCAATTCGACGTATAACCAGTTTAGCTGTAACATATATTCCGTGTTCAGTTACCAGTAGAAACAAGTTTTTATCTAAATGCAAAATGTACTTAAACTTGCTTGTGGGTGCTTGGGAATCTGTTATTAACATGTTGTATTGTTCTATATAATGAATCTTTATTCATATTATGTATATTTAAGAAAATTTAGAGGAAAAAAGTGGTAAAGATTCCATGCATTAAATTTTAGGAAAATTTTTTTTCTGGAATTTAAGGAAAAACCGGTCAACATGACTTCTAGTGTATGATCAGTCAGATCTATTGTTTTTTTTTGTTTGTTTTTTTGGCACAGTATATCAAAGGCCAGAATCTTTCACAGCAGGCCAGTGACCTTAAAAATAAAAGTATGGCACTACAAGAACAGGCATCAACCCTGCTCCAGGAGCTGACTAAAGGTACATTTGATCAAAACATTCAATGGACTCTTGTGGCCCGTGGCTGTTGATACGGCCTCATTTATCAAGCTGAACATGAAAGATTTATTCTTGAGTATCTACACAAAAAATTTGGGTTCATGAAAGTTTTCCAAAAACAATTTTAGTATCCTACTCATGCTGCTTGTGTGTATAAAAAACAACAACAAACCCATCTTCAAATCATATCATTTGCACGGATTACTGCACTTTAATATATGGATTAATGCTGTCAAGTATCAAGAGTGGCATATAGAAGTGCTTTGTAGTCTATCAAAAACATATCCTCATGCTAATACATTAGGTCTGAGAAAATGTTGTAAAACCCAGTAGTTTTATATTATTGGTATATTAATTAAAGAATATGAAAAATATAGAAAGCGAACAAACACAAACAGATTCTTTTTTAAAAAAAGACAAATAAAACTACACTGTAAACCATGATAGCCCCATTAAGTTATGCAAACATATTTCTGCTTTTTAACTCCAATTGTCATGACAAGTTTTGGATATTTAAGTTTTGGACAACTCAAGTTTCTAAGCTTTCAAAAATTAAAGTTATAGTAATTCATTGTCTTTACTTGTAAAACTTAAAAATAATAATAATAATTCTTTAAAAAAAAAACTTCAAGTTGACTTTAATCACGTTTTTAAGGCAGCAGGTGAACTTTCGTTTCTAAGTTTAACCACCTGAAATGTTTTACAGTGTAATCATTCAATTATGACAAAAAAAATACCTTTGTATAAAAGGAGGACGGGTCGATCTGCTCTAATCCGTAAACAAATGGTTTAGCTGACAGAAGATCATAATACACATATGACACGAGTACATTTGTAAATCCGATGGTAAATATTAGTTTGTTTTGGCTTACACAAGCATTTATACACAACACTACTAAAAGATTGATTAATAAGGCCCACTATCATCCTGGAAGAGACTTCTCCCAGCAGATTACAAATATTTCATCACAGGATAATGGGGATCAGTCAGAAGAATAGAGCACTGACAATAATCAGCACTGAGACAGAGATTAATGTTTCAGATGCTCATTCTCATTTTATATATATAAGATGCCCATTGAATCATCTGAAGATTATGAAGGTTGGCAGTGAATGAGCGTTTATTGACAAGTTTGTGACTTGAATTGGGCAGCGGTGAAGCCTCAGGTGCAGGACATCAAGAAGCGGCTGCATGAGGCAGAAGTGAAAAAGAACGAGCTGCTGAAGGATCTGTCATTAATGCAGAATTCCCTGAACTTTACCCAAGGTCAGCAGTTTGACTTTTCCTTATGTTGTGTTTGTGTTCCGTGTATAGCAAAACGGAATTATAACCGAGTTATTTGAAAACACCAAATGTAACCTAGAGCAGTAATATTGTGTGTGTGTGTGTGTGTATGTGTATGGGTGTGTAGAGAACACATCACAGGAGATCCTGGCAGTAAAAAATGCAGCGTCGTTGGCTAACAGCACTGTGGCTAATGTGTTGGAGAAGTTGGCTCCTATAAAACAACAGCTGGAGGAGTGGCACAGAACATACGGAACATCCAACACCACTAATGAAGACTTCAATGATGCACTAAGCCAAGCCAACAGCTCAGGTTAGTGTGTGTGTGTGTGTGTGTGTGTGTGTGTGTTGCTGGTATGATTTTGCACCTTTTGTTTAACCTAAAAGGGCCAAAATGTTACCCTTTGGTTACTGATGTCAATGTTAGGGTTAGGTTTAGCATAGGCATTAATTAGCTGCATTAATAATTATGTCAGTGGAACGTCCTTACAAGGATAGTATAACAAATGTGTGTTATGTGCAGTGGGAGCACTGAGCGAGACCATTCCTATGTTGATGAAGAAGCTGGATCGTTTGCAGAATCACTCCATGCAGGTGTCCAACATTTCTGAGAACATCCTGAGAATCCGTGAGCTCATTGCTGAGGCGCGAAAGGCTGCTAGCAGGGTACTGCAAGCTCCATTTAAAACTGCAGCGCAGTTTCTTAACTTTCTTACGACTTTCTGAAGACCCTGTCTATTTTCCCCTGTCATTTTTCTCACTGTGATCGTCAGGTCAGTGTGTCGATGAAGTTTAACGGGAAATCGGCAGTGCAGGTGAGGAACCCCAGTAATCTGGCTGACCTGGCTGCCTACACCTCCCTGAAGTTCCACATCACTCTCCCCCAAGCTGCACGCATTAAGCGCCAAGTCACTAACAGCCAGTTTGTCTTCTACCTGGGCAACAAGAATGTAAGTCAGTTCCCTTTCTCTCGTTATGTGTAGACACGAGTAAACATACAGTGCACCCACACCCTGCTACTTAGACTCTTGTTACCCAGATTCCCACTATAATAGTGCTTGGATTTAGTAACAGTTTCTCATTACTCATCTGGTAAATTCAGCATGAAGGAACCTATCAGTAGTTTGATCAAAATGCAGTTAACAAACAGATGTTGCCTCGAACAGATGTTGTACCACAGAAACACAACTGAGAAGCCATGTTAGTTAACAGGACTACCACTACACTGACTGAAGCTAATGTACCAGCTGTATACATCTGTAGCATGAACGCAATCATCATTTTCAGCACGTTCATGTTCGTGACGTTGTGTTGTGAATTGTCATTGCAGTGAATGACAGGGGTACTAAATAAAACAGGTATTGCTTTACCATGCCATAATTCATTTGCAAACATCAGAGTAAATGCAGGTTAGTAATCCTCCTAAAAGCCTGTTTTTAAATAATTATTAGATTAATATTATCGTGCACGTTATTTTAAATATGGTTTGGTAATGAAGTAGAGTACGAGTTTCAGTAACATGTCATCATTTCTGAAGATTTTGCAGTGTAGATTTTGTTCAAAACATGAAGTTGCTGTGTCCGTGTTAGCCGTACGAGCGCTGCATCACTCCCTCCGGGATTTATTTTTTTTTTTTTGCGATTTTGCAGTCGCAGAAATGAATACAAACTCAAGCAAATTCGGAGAAGCTTGCAATCTTTCCAAATTGCCGCAGATTCCCTGCAGGGTTTGGGCCAAGACGCTTCCTGTGATGTCATTACAATGCGCATTCAGCCAAAGCCCTCTTCGATCCGCATGCGTTGAACATGAGTACAGCTAAAAGGTCTCATTTACCAACAACCATTACTGCAAAAGCCCGTGCAAAACTATTTTGTGCACTTGCAATTTCCCCAATTCAAGTACTTTTTAGTTTAAAAAAAAAAAAAAAAAGCATAAGTGATGTCAGAATATCATGCATTTTTTGCCACAACAATCACAGAAAAACTCCTGTGAAACCCTGTACGGACTGATATGACACTGTTTCCTAAATACATCAACTGCTGAGTATAAGATGAGCTTGTACGTGTGTACATGAGCATGGAAAAATATGCTTCCTCTGTGTGTTGCAGTCCAGTAAGGAGTTCATGGGCATGGTTCTGGATGGCGCACGACTACGCTGGCTTTATAATCTTGGTGATAAGACTGCACAGGGGGTGATGCAAGACGACGTTCGCTCAGATGGCCAGTTCAACAGTCTATTTCTGGAGAGGTGAGGCAAATGGCCTGTTCTCATTATCTTCATCACCATTTTCCATCTGTCGTCATCGCCATCAGCAGCAGGCAGCGGAGAGGGCATGTGGGGAAAAAACGTGGAATGTGGAAGCATATATTTTTTTAATCCGTCCTCTGTGTGTGTGTGTGTGTGTGTGTGTAGGATGTTGCAGTATGGTCAGATGGCGATGACTGTAGGAGAGGGGAGATCGATTAAGCAGTCTGTGGAGGCAGAAGGAGATCGTGGCCTTCTAAACCTCCCCACTGAGGAAACGGTCTTCTACATTGGGGGCTATCCCCGTACCTTCATGGTAGCATTTGAGATTGCTAAAATTTCGATTTGTATCCATATATATATTTTCAGGTTAATTCAGGATTCCGTCTGTTGCTGTGTAATGTGTAATATGTCATCGCTTCACAGCCCCCTGCCCAGATGCAGCTGCCTAATTTCAAAGGCTGCATTGAGCTTGAGAGTCTGAATGAGGAGGTGATCAGCCTCTATAACTTTGAGAAGATCTTTGAGCTTAACACCACTGAAGACAGTCCCTGCCCACGGTGAGTACAGTCGACTTGGAGATTTAAACCATTGACAGAGCAACTGGAGCAAACAAAAACTGAGAAGAGCTGAAAATTACATTTGAAGATGATAATAGCTATTGTTTTGTTTTAGGTTTTTTTTTTTTTGCAATAAAAACAAAATACAGTATGATACAGTATTAAGGACACTGTCTATCTACACTACACCTTCTCAATCATGCAATTATTCAATGAGCAAATCATGTGGCAGCAGCACAATGCATCAAATCATGCAGATATAGGTCAAGAGCTTCAGCTAATATCTGAATCTCTTGATTTTTTAAAATATGAGAATGGGGAAAGGTGTGAGCTCACTGACTTTGATCATTGCATGGTTGTTGTTGCCAGGCAGGCTGGTTTGAGTATTTCAGATGTTAATTTTACATACGCTCATTGGCGTATGTTAAATGTGAAGTATTGGTGATCCTGTGCACACCGTAGCCTCAGATTCCTGCCAAACCCGATGTGGTCTTCTGCTGTTCTGCCTGAAGGTTAAACATTTTGTGCATTCTAAGATGCTTTTCTGCTCACCACAGTCATGAAGAGCCTTCCTGTCTGCTTGAACCTGTCGGACCATACACCTCTAACCCCTCTCTCATCAACAAGGCGTTTCTACCCACAGAACTGCAAAAAACATCATGTTGGATTTTTTTTTGTGTGTTTCACATCGTTCTGTGTAAACTTTAAAAACAGATTCAAAATGTGTGAAGATCCCAGGAGATCACCAGTTTCTGAAAGAATCAGACCAGCCCATCTGGCACCAACAGCCATGCCACTGACATCACATTCTTCCCCATTCGTTATGCGCAATCGAGTTATTCACCTGCGCCAGTACTTCCAGCTACCCCACAATGCAGCATCTTTCCACAAGGTGATACATGGACTAAATCATTGATCACCTGAGCGAACTTCAGCAGTTAGGTAGAGATTAGATAGTAGCATGATGTAAACACTCCTCCATAGAGTCCTGGGAAATAGACCGTACACCTTCCTTCAATTCTATGTTTTTATTTATCAGGGCCTAAATATAGACACACACCAGAGACCTCCAGAACACCAAACTGCCAAAAAGTTCTGCTTTTATAGAAGTAGTCACATTTCTTGATGATTAACTAATCTTGTGCATTTCAGTAGTAACACCTGGCTGCTAATTACTAATTGTATTAATGATTGTGTAGGTACAGTAGGAAGGATGTACTTATTTATTCCACATAGTTTCTGAATGTTGGGTTTATTTTTTTGGAAAACAAATGAACAAATATCTATAGTAGCATAATTTAGTGTGCTGTATGTGTTTGTGGGTGTTTTATAATAGACCTAAGCCAGCAGTAACCCAGCAATGGATAGAAGATGCATCCTACTTTGACGGGACAGGCTATGCTGAAATCACTCCTAAGGCAGTGTGTACGAAAGCTCGCTTTGAAGTGGATATCAAACTCGTCTCACAGAATGGAATTCTGCTCCTGCTTCGCACTGAGGTCAGACATTTGACAGCACTGACAACAAAATCATGAACCCCACTGTTAAATACTCTGATCTCCCATGACCCTTCTCCCTTCCACAGACTAAGTTTGCGTGTGTGGCAGTGCTCAAAGGGCGTGTGATGCTCTTCTACAACTTCAATGGGACATTTGTGCAGGAGGAGAAGTACAAAGACACAGAAGACGACTTGCTGTTTGTCAGCGATGCCACTGCCAAATTAGTAAGTCAGTTGTACATTATACCTGTACAAGTCCTCTGTAATTTCCTGTAGAATGCATTCATTCATATATATACAGTTTTATTAGATTCCTGTATCATTTTTTTGCCATAATTCACAATATTGAACTTTTTTTTTTAATTTACAGCATAATAACATGTTACATAGTAAAATATGAATGTAGAATAAAGGTTTGTTAAATAAATAAATAAACATTTTGTATATTGTTCACAGTAGCCTCCCACAGTAACAACTTAATATATTCTTATATACAGTGGGGGAAATAAGTATTGAATGCAGCAACATTTTTTTCAGTAAATATATTTCCAATGAGGCTATTCACATGAATTTTTAACCAGACATCAGTATTAACTCAAGAATTCTGAACATTAAAGTCCATAAATGAAGTTATGTGTAATAAAGAGGAATGATACAGGTGTATATATATATATATATAAATCAGTATGTTTTTATATACAGGTTTCATTTGAATGTCTAGTTATTATATGCAGGCTTACATAATTTACTGTATATATAATATAATGCATCATTTATGAATAATGTAAAGAATATTTTGACATAAGGTGTAGTAAATAATGTAGTGTATAAACTTGACGTGTAATTTGTGCTCCATAAAGGTGGAGGTCATTATTCCTGCGCGGGGATCACCACCTGAACCATATAGGCTGCTGGTAAGAAGTCAGAGGACACAACTGTACCAGGTCGATTCGTCTGACATCCCTTGTTTCACAGGAAGCTACTTCCTGGGTGGTGTTCCCGAAGACCAAATGCCTGAGAGGTGAGCAGAGAACCTGACATGTCTTCTGCTGTCACTTTCATTATATATGAATCGTCACTCTGCAGTGGGTATAGTGTTTGGGTAAGGGTAGAGTTAACCATGCTCTGGTGCATCTGTGGATCTGTTTTCAAAGTTTACAGAAAGGTTATCTTTATTTCTGGTTGTTTTATTTAAGGTATAGTAGTTCTTCAAGTTGTGGCCCTTGTCCTAGTTGCAGAATGAACAAGCTCAATTTATTGTAGAATGCCATATAATTGTGTGTTTGTTTGTTTTTGTTTTTTGTTTTTTTGTGGTGTGTGCAGGCTGAAGAGTCTGTTCCCTAAGCAGGGCTCTGTAAAGGGTTGCTTCAGGAACATTAAAGCCATGAGCAGTTTCATAGACCTGAAGAGCATGAAGACGTCAGGCATCAGCTATGGTTGTCCTGATGAACTGCTGGTGAGAGCTCTCTCCACACACTTGCTCAAAGACTCCAATATAAGGAGTAGGGAAGAAGAGTCTCTAGACATATCTTTACAAATACACTTGGATAAAAAATACCCATCTAATAATAAATATGATACAACATATATGGCCAAAAGTATGTGGAAACACAATTGTCTAGAATATCATTGTATGATGTAGTATCATGATTTCCCTTCACTGGAATTAAGAAGCCTAGCTCAAACCTGTTCCATGAAGACATGGTTTACCAAGGTTGGTGTGGAAGCACTCAGAGTCTGCACAGAGCCCTGACCTCAACCCTACTGAACACCTTTAGGATGAACTGGAACACCAACTTAACAACAGGCTTTCTTGCCCAACATCAGTGACCACCCTCTTGTGCTTTTGTGGCTGAATGAGTACATCCTTACAACCATGGTCTACAATCTAGTGGAAAGCCTTCTCAGAAGAGTGTTACAACAGCAAAGGGGGGACCAACTCCATATCAATGCCCATGGTTTTGGAATAGGATGTTCAGTGGTCAGGTGCTCACATACTTTTGGCCGTATAACATATTTATTCAACTTCTTCAATTTAGTGATTAAATAGGATATGTCAGACATCCCCTTTCCAGTTTAGTGCAAATGTTTGTATACCCTTAGGACAAAATGAAGAAGAAAATAACTGTTAATACAAAGGCATTTAGAATGTTGGGTTACACAGATATTCTTTCATCATAACAGATCAAATGATTTATGTTGAAGTCTTAATGGTATGTAATAGATTTTTCTAAATTTTATCAGCTCAAAAGTGCATATCACGTCTTTCTGAAAGTGGTATAAATGTTATGTATAATGACTTGTATGTCCAGCCTTTGCCTTTATAACTGCCTGTAGCAACTCACAGTAATAACTGCACATAATGTGATAAATATTACATTATTAATGTAATATAATGTTCATAATCTTATATAAATACGTTGGTATTCCCTTACAGTACCTCTTCTAAATCTAAGTCTTAATCTACCTATGAAATATCCTCTTATAACTGAACATATAAATCAACAAACAAATAAATCAACAAATTTAGGACACATCAATGGTACAAGAATCCACCATAAAGGTTACAAACATTTCTGGGAGTGCTGAAGAAAACCAAGAAATATACTGGGAAAAACCTTTGACAGTATAATCATTTACTGTACATCTTCAGATTATAACAGTCCAACCTTATTCAAAGTAAAAATAATATTATATGTTGAAATGCAACACTGCATAGTCTGCAGTTTATTTCTTCCTTTATGGCAAACCATCCAAAGAACACGTCTTACTACAATCTATGCCCACATCCATCGTATATGCTGACCAAAAAGCTTGTTCCATTTTTGAGCAAGGCCACTTGTGGGTCCAGCTCCTTTGTCCAGCCTCATCATGCTAATGCAACAGTGTTCATCCTTCTCAAATTGTAAAAGATCTGCTAAAGCTTCTCTGATATATTTTCTTGCTCTGACATCAGCCCCCAATCTGATATTGGCTCTTCTCCTGACACACACTGGCCCTTGCCCTCATCCTGGCCCTAGTCTTGTCTCAAACACTGACCGTGGCCCTATTCCCAACTCGAACATGGACCCTGGTCCTAATCTTGGCCCTAGCTTGGATGTACTTTGTACACATTGTTGTTATTGCACACTGTTTGTCATTTATCAGTGTGTATACCCTAAAAACATTTAATATCCTCTTTTAACTGAAGCCAAGTTTATATTAGAAGTAATGTACAGTGATAATAATAACAAAAATCAACAATAATAATAATTGGATGAATATTTAAAATTGGTGCATTTCGTAGGTAAAGACCAGAATTAGATTTAGAAGAGGTACTGTAAAGGAATACCAATGTATTTGTTTTAAAAAGGTATTACAGTTATTACAACATGACAGTGTTTTTGGTGATACATTTCTCATCATGTAAAAATTGTTATGCACATTATATTACATAAATAATGTAATACTTCTTGCATTATGTGCAGTTATGACATTATGAGTTGCTACACTGCCTCCAACTACTTTCATATAATCTGAACAGTATGGAACAATTTTTGATCCTCTCAGATGTAATATCTGTCCCACACCAGCACATTCTCCCTGACATCTCTGTTCTGTTTTCTATAGCATTTGGTCAATCCTATTTCTGCTGTTCTTGGCAAATCTGTTATAACACTCCCGAATATTATACACTCCCTACATCAGATCAGTTCTGCAGGCCAAGAGGGTCTAGACAAAATGTTTATTCAAACAGCTTATCCTGCTGATTTTGCTTATTCAGGAACTAATCAAGGAACGAGCATCACATTTATAAGAAAACGGACACGTATTAGGGCATTCAGCTAGAACTGTCCTTGGTGCTGAAACATTGTTAGGAAAATCATTAGTCTCTCTCCTGTCTGTTAACTGCGCAGGTGGCTCGGGAAGCTTATTTTAACGGGTTGAGTTATCTGAACCTCAAGCTGGACAACCTGCCAGACATTACAGACAAGTTTTATGCTGGTGTTGGCTTCAGGACAGAGCAGAGAAACGCACTGTTACTCAAGGCTCAGGTACTCATCTTTACAGTTCAACATGTCAAGCCAAATGTTATGACACTGTTAAATAGATACATATCTAATGTTTTTTTTCCATGTGTGTGTGTGTGTGTTTTTTCCACAGAGTGGTGTGTGTCAGGTACAATTGGAAGAAGGCCATGTGGTGGTGAGGGCAGGCAGTAAAGCGGTCCGAACTCAGAAGACCTACAATGATGAGAACAGTCACTATGTGGCTTTCTATAGCAACATGAATGGGTACAGCAACAAGCACCACACTTACTGGTCTCACCCAAACACTAGCCTCACTGCGTGGATCTGTGAGTAAGAGTGTATTATGTGTCTGCCTGTGTGTGTAGCCTTCGTGTGTATATGGATGACATTCTGGAACCCAGCCCTAACACTGAAGTGAATACCAGCATGCTACCAATCGGGGAAGTCTATCTCGGTGGCACACCTGAGCTCGGTGTCATCGCCAACCTCAGTGGCTGTCTCCGCAACATTTTTATAAGCAGGTAGGAGGTTGGGTGCTGGACAACAGGAGATGAATGATGTGTTGATCTGTTCATTTATTCATTAATGCCGTATACCCCTGCTTAAATTAATTCCAGGACAACATTGCCTCAAATGGTAGTGGACTTGCTACCCACCAATAAGAATGGTGATGTTGCACTGGAGTGTCCTGCTGCTAAGAAACCACAGCAGATACTGGCCTCACCGCCACGCCTTAAAAATACCAAGGTACAGTAATTGATATCATTGGATTTCAGTTAAGGTCCTTCCTATAATACCCATTGTATTACTTGGTTTATTTATGTACTACTGTGTGTGTGTGAACAGTGAACAGTGGACTAGTTCAACAAACAGACTTCATGTAAAAACCAGAATCAACTTTCTTTTACTTTCACACTATCCGTTGTTACCCAGATGAGGATGGGTTCCCTTCTGAGAGGAACCAGACTCAAGGTTTAGAGATTCCAGAGTGAGAAAAGTTGGTTCTAATGGTATTTCAAAGGGAAATCAAAAAAGACGTCATTACAGCATATTGGGATTTCAAAAGAATGAGATAATTGGGCATAACCTAAGACTGTATAAAGACTGTATAAATAGGGCATTGAGTCTCTGCTTAGATTCAGATCACTTTGAGATGTCTCACTGATTGGATCTCATGTTGTTTTTTGAACAATAAACTGGATTTTTCCATGTGTGGGTGTGTGTGTACGTACATTAGGGGAAGCACAAAAAACCTCAGGGAGCACCAAGAAGCCGCAGTGCCCGAGGTTCCTGCCAGGGGGAGTTGTCTGTCCAAGACGCAAATGCCCACCACTTCAGTGGATCCGCCCACAGCCACATGCGTTTTGATTCGGTTCCTCCAGCCTTTAGCAAGACGTACGTTTTCATGCTGTATTTCAGCTGACTTTTCGTTTATTTTGACTTGTTCCCTCTCTGTTTTGATAAACTGATTCACAACTAAATGCTCTTATTTTGGCTCTTCAGGCCTAACGTGGCAATGGCTGTTCGCGTGAATGCATCCACCGGCCTCATCTTCTATGCAGCATCAGAGAGAGGAAGGGTGGCATTGACACTCTCTGTGTCCGAAGGACACCTGATATTGCTGCTCAACGGAGGGAAGAGGAAATTCAGCGTTGTGACCAGTGCCAAGTATAATGACAACCGGTGGCACATGGTGAGTGTATGAGACAAAACATAGGTGTGTGTCACCCTAAGAATATCATCCCCACAGTGAAGCATGGTGGTAGTGGCATCATGTTGAGATTCACTATCTTGGCTGCTTCTCTGACTACACTGACTAAACACAGTTTTTTAAATTTGTAAGTAATTTTGCAAACTATATAGATCCCCCCTCACGTCAGTAAGCCCATGTCAGTTCCAGGCTGTAACACTACAAAATGTGGACACGTTCAAGGGGTTGAATACGTACGCAAGGCACTGTAAATTTTTTCACGTGGCATTGCTACATTTAATGGAAATTTACCTCTGTGCTTTTTCTGTATCTTTGTTTAGGTGTTTATGAGGATTGAGAGAGAAAAGGCCAGTCTCACAGTAGATGGCATTAATGTGCAGAGCAGGAAGGTGTCTTTCTCTGGGGAGAGAAATGCACTGCGTGGCCCGGTTTACATCGGTGGCCTGCCCTCTGACCACAAAGCAGCAGAGGTAATTACAAACATTAATCAATTATCTATTAATCAAGTCCTGAAGACCCTTCTGCTAATTCCAGTACAAGGCTTTATTTGTTCCCCTCATTTCTTTCATTCTCCGTCTCTCTAGACGGGCTTTGTAGGCTGTATCAGAGATCTGAAGGTGAGTGGGGTGTTGCTAAACCCCACCCACAGTGTGGGGGTGGTGCCATGTTACCAGGAGCCCCTCCAACCAGGTGTCTACTTCTCCAGCCAGGGAGGACACATCACTATCGGTGAGCAGCCTGTACATCGCCTCCTGAACCTGACTGAGCATTATACCTTTTCTTTCATTTGGACAGTGATTGACGTTTGAAATGAAGGACACAGCAGATTATTTACGCTCACAGAAACGTTTCGAAAGCAAATGATGAAATCAGTTGGTAAAGTGTTAAAGTAGAACCGCAGCTCACTGCAGCCCAGACTGCTGTACTCCGAAGCTAGTTGCTCAAAAAGAGAAATATCAGCATCTTCATAAATCATGTGAATGTTAGATGATCCACAACAGAATTTTCCAACAACTGGATCAAACAACTTGATTACAATATGTTATACTAACAAACATACTGTACAAATGACTCTAGCAACAATTTACACATTCCTCTAGACTCTGATATTTTCACTTAACATATTGGTTTTTTCCCCCACACAAGTAACTGTGAACACTATCATTTTACTCATCAAGGACAGAGAAGTTAGTTAGTGCAGAGAGTAATACCATCCATCCCACTGAGAGACCTGGGTCAGTTTTGCTTTTCTTGGGATACCAGGCACAGATAGCTGTCGCTTAAGATTTGAACTCCCATGTTTCCTTTGCACGACCCATTCGCCCAATAATAACAAGCAATAAGAATAGATAATGTGGGCTGCTGTGGCTCAGGAGGTAGAGCGGGTTGTCCACTAATCGTAGGGTTGGCGGTTTGATTCCCGGCCCACATGACTCCACATACCAAAGTTTCCTTGGACAAGACACTGAACCCCATGGCAGCTCTGCTACCATTGGTGTGTGTGTGTGTGTATGGGTGAATGAGACACAGTGTAAAGCGCTTTGGAAAAAAACACTATATAAGTGCAGACCATTTACCATTTAGATAATGACCCCTTCCTGTCTGATGAAAGAACAGCACCATGATGCCCTTGGCACCCAGCATTTTCAAATCAAACCATTTTTTCCCCTCACCTGCGACAGTTGCAACTACAGGGTTATCAGTGTAAACACTGTGCCAGGAATACGTTCATAATTAATGGAATGTTCCTTTGTGGTAGATGAGTCACTAGCACTGGGCCGTGATCTGGAGCTGGAGCTGGAAGTTCGGCCTGTAGCCGACTCTGGTCTTCTGCTCCATGCTGGAGTCAGGAAGAGTCAGCAGCTCAGCGTCTACCTCAACCAGGGAGAGGTGAGCACACCAGGCCTGCATGGGATCTGTACTCCTGGTTAATTTCCTCTGCTTATGTAGAATCTAGCAGCTGTTAGAGTGTCTATGTGTTGAACTGAATATGACCTGGTGTTCTCTGTGCAGGTGGTTGTGTTGGTGAACAGTGGCAGTGGAGAGTTCACAGTCTCTCTCAAACCAGAGGATTCTCTGTGTGATGGAGACTGGCACAGTATATTTAGTAAGTAATATACACACTAACATTTTCATCACTATATTACAGTATAGCCAATTTCCATTGTGTATTGCCACTAAATAGAATGGAAAGCTCTGAATACACACATATCTGTAAATGAAAAGTTACTGTAGATGCCTTGAAACTATTTTGTAGTTGAGAAGAAGAGAAATGTGATCCAGATACGTGTGGATGCAGCGAGTGAACACGGCGTCGGCCCCAAACACGGCAGATCTAACGGAGCCGAGGTCACTGTCTATCTCGGCAACGTGCCAGGTATGCCATCTTTATGCGTGAGCAAGATTTGGAGTAGTGCAGAAACGTGCAAAACTCCAGCAGAGCCGTGCTTCCACCATATTCTTTCCAGTTATTAATAATGGATTTAATGGTGTTTAGTGGGACATTTGTATTTAAAAAAAAAATAATAAAATTTTATAAACAAACCCAGATAGTCCCAGACAAAATGAAATTGATCATGTGATACTTAAATTGATACACATATACATATAGTCGACTCCATTCAACTAATTATGTGACTTCTAATAATAGTAGTAACAACTTTTACATTTTAAATCATTGTAAATAATTTCACAAATTGTACTGATTCCTCCCCCCACATCATTATTGCATATTTTACGTAGTCGTGAAATCGAATCCATTTCATTTCCAAATTGCAACACTACAAAATGTGGGAAATGTTCACGGGGTGAATGCTTATGTAACACATTGTATGAACACATCAGTTTAATCTACTAATCAGATGCATTTTATAAATACACAGGTATTTCACTGAGAAGGGACCACCATGGAACATTACTTGGGTGAATCGTTATCAGCAGCATGTACCTGTTTAGTTCCATCCTGGGAAATCCTGCAGAATTAGACTGATTTTTTTTCCTGTTACTGCGAGAACCCATTATTATCATGTATTACTGAACTGTGCTATTCCTGTGCGTTGTCGTCCTCTAACAGTATGCTTCTCTGATATAACTCCTGATAGGTTTTTTTTTCTTTTTTGTGTGTTTTAATAGATGTAGTGGAAGCTCCTGCTCTTCCATCCTCTCTCCCTCCGTACCGCGGATGTGTAAGGAAAGCTGTGGTGAACGGCCGAGCTGCCATGCTCTCCAAACCTCTGAGCATTTCTGGAGGTGTGGCCACGCAGGGATGCCCTACCGTGTAGCCCAAAATCCCTGCCTTCCAATCTAAAATACCTAAAATGATCAAATCAGCAGGTGGTGGGTTTACCTATGTGATGGCTAACTGAAACAGATATTTATATTCTTTTGTTAAACAAATGTATATTTTCAAGAGGTTAGTGGGGAGAATATTTTTGCAAAGACACTGAGTGTGAAGCCACTGTTAGAGGTGTGAGTGCTACAAAAAAAACAACAACCATATACCAGTACTGTATGGTCTATATACAAGATTAAGGCATTACCAGTCTACACAGCAGTACAGTTGTTTGGTAATATCTTCCTGAGATTTCAATCAACAGCATTCCTGCTTAAGGGACCAATCATATCTAAAGCTAGATTTTGGTTTTTCCTTTATGTTTCACTGAATGAGACTAGAGCCCGTGTGCTGCCATTAGAAGTTCAGAGACTGTACCTTCTACAGCACTCAGTCTTTTATCATATATGATCACTGGAGTTTAAAATGTAAACACTATTATGTGACACTTTTAATCACCCCCCCAAAAAAAATTAAACTGTATTTTAAAGGAGGAAATAAACAGTTGTTTGATACACACTGCTTGCAGAACTTGGATCAAATCTCAAAGACTTGAGTCAACACTTTTATTGCACATCAGACATACAGGCATACTTCTTAGATCTGGACAGTTCATTAACAATAGATTCTAGCTGGATTGATAAACTAACTTGTTTCATTAGTCCAGACTCATGTCTTCATCATCGTCCTTCTTATCTTTGGGGTCACTGGACTCCTCCGTCTTCCCACTGCTGTTCTCCATGGCCTTTGCAAAAGCCTCCACATCTACAAACAAGTGCAGCAACTATTTAAAACAAAGGGAAACTCAAAAAAAGTATATAAAAATCAGTTTCATTTGCAAAAAAAAAAAGACAAGTAGATGTTGGGTGTCGTACCCCCTTTGTTAGCTGCATCCACTGCTTCTGAGGGCAGTCCAAACTGGTTCATGAGAGGACCGAGCTGCCCAGACACTAGTGCACTGCTGAACATGCTCATAGCCTGCACATATGGGGTTTATGTAAGAGCTGTTTAAACAGGGCTCTGTGTGTGTGTGTGTGTGTGTGTGTGTGCGCATGCGGGCACATTACCTGCTGAAACTGTGGTGAGGTGAGTGTGTTTTGGATTTCTTCAGCACTCTGTGGTAGTGACTCTCCTGAAGGCAGGTACGGCAGGAGCCTCTGCTGTACATCAGGGTTACTCAAAATAGGAGCCATAACATCAGGAGTCACCACACTCGCCAGGTCCACTACACACACAGCGAGAGAGAGAGAGAGAGAGAGAGTAATAATTATGTAAAATAGCGTGAGAAAGAAAAAAGACACGGAGCGAGAATCTTTCAGCAATGAAACAGTTTATCGACAATGACTTCTCTAATAATCTATTTATTGCAACACAGCAAATATATTTTATTTAAATCCCACATCATAATAAAGACAAGGGTGTCGAACAGAATGTCAAAGAATACTTAAATTCTAAAAGGATCACTATACGTGAAAGTGGAAAACATGGGCCGAGGCCTCCTGATCCAGATCGTCTGAGCCGAGCTGTGTTGGAGTAAGGTATGAATTCAAATCACTAAATAATATTTTCTTGTAATTAATTCAAATGAGTTCCATCCAGACTGGTTGGGCCACTAATATTCGTGTTCAGTAATTCAGAAACTGACTGTAGCTGAGCATGTCCCATAATGTTCCATTATGGGACATGACACCTGTCCTGTCTCACCTCCCTGTCCCTCTGCACTCATGACAGGCACGTTCATTGTGGCCAAGATGCTCTGCAGGTCGCTCAGCTGGATGGGTTGTGTTGGACTCCCTACTCCTGCTGCCACTGAAGAGGTCTGGGAGGCTGGGGTCGTAGGGGTCAACGTTGGGGAGTCTGTAGAGGTCACAGCAGGGGTCACTGGGGTGGTGGGAGCTTGAGTAGAGCTCAAACGAGCAGCAGATCCAGAGGAGGGTGTGGCAGCTGCTGACTGGCTGCGGGAGCTTTGGAAATGCAAAAAAAAAATCTACAGAAGGTTAACTACAAAGAGACAAGTTGTGAGAGAGCAAAATTTCAGATGAGCAGCAGTACAGCAGTGACTCATGTTAATACAACTGCAACACTGTCTATAACACTCGTGTATTTGGCTAAAAAAGCAGCGTCATTAAAACATAAGAACCTGGAAGCTGAACTGCTACTGGCTGGACCACCACTTCCTAACAGACTGGCCAAACCAGGACTTGCAAGAGCACCAAGCCCACCTGTAACAAACAAAAACACAAACACACAATAACATTTTACAACACTGACACATAATTCACAGGAAATAAAAAAAATATGGTCATTCTTATAACTTTATGTTATGTACAATGGATATAAAATATAGCTGTAGGATCTTGGTTTCATCTGACTGCTGAAGCCGTGGCCCACAAAGAGCTTACAAAACATGTACAGTATCTCACTTGTTGGAAGGTATCAATCAGGAGAGGGGTATCCAACTGAAAATCTGTGGGGTGACCTGAAGCGAGCGGTGCACAGGGACTTCCCTACAATTTGATGGATGTAGAATGTTTTTGCAAGAAAGATGGGTGAAAATATTGCCATGTCAAGATGTGCCATGCTGATAGACTCTTACCCAAATCGACTGAGTGGTGTAATAAAATCTAAAAAAAAAAAAAAATACTATAATAATAATAATAATAATAATAATAATAAAATATATATATAAACTTATTTTTCTCTTTTTTTTTTTTTTTAAAGGTGCTTCAGAAAAAATTCTTATCGTTTCTCATCATTTGAACACTTTTCCAATTTCACATTGACTGTGAGAAAAGATCCGACATGATTCATCTTAGTTTCATTCTTTTACTTCACAGAAACTAGCTATTTACAGGGGTGTATAGACTTTTTATATCCACCATAAAAATATTTTTGCCTCTTGTACACCAGAAAAAAAAAAATAATACCATAAAAATAATATATATATATATATATATATATATATATATATATATATATATATATATATATATTATATATATTATATATATATATATATATATATATATATATATATATATATAAAATTTTATTTTTGTGGTGTATTTTTTCCCCAAAGCAATCATGGAATTAATCAACATTTCAGGTGCCAAAAATGATACTTTCAGTTATCAGCCAAAACATTGACAAACTCTGAAAAATTTTTAATCCTAAATAAAACAATGTAACAAAAGAGAACTTCATAAATCACTGAATGGCAAGAGCAATCTGAAAGGAATTTAGAAGATATATTAGAAGTAGCTGTTTATACAATGCTTTTTTTTTTTTTTGCTCTCACACAAGGCACTTCTTGGCATTTCCTGCTCTGCACATATGCACCATTTTCTCACATTCGTCCATTACATAACGTGATCAACCTGCTCCATACTGTGCATGTGGAAGCATTTTATAGCAGTGACCCATGAGTATTCACTCACCCAGTCCTGTTGGGCCAATCAACTGCATGAGTTGGTTATGGCTCATGTTGCCCAGGAGGTTCTGCAGGCCACCTTCTCCTAGGCAGAATGCAAACTAATCAAAACAATTCACCATTTCCACAGATACATCATATACACATACACAGTAATACACTGTGTATGCATGCACTCATGGACAAAGAACTACTAAATAACCAGCTTTCAAACCTTATATACACATAACGTAGTATTTACCTGCTAGATAAGGAAATGAATAAACATTCAAGATGAGGGGGAAAAGAGCAGCAGTGGTTGTGTTTTTCATTGTCTCACCTCCCAATGCAGACAGCTCATGACTGCCACTGCCCCCGCTGCCTATAGAACCTGGAATCGGTGGGTTGTTCAGATACTCATTCACTTTACGACAGTATTCGTCGTCTTTATCCGTTTTGGGCTCCTAAAACCAAGTGCGAATACACAGCAATGCTTATAACATCAATACCACGAAGAAAAAAACTTTAGTGAGGAAAAATAGTTTGCACTTGATAAGACTGCAACAAATATTCAAAAATGGTCAAACTATTTTCATCAACACGTTTGCTATTAAAGCTCTAATTTCCATAGACGTTCTTCATTTCTACCTTCTCAATGCGGTGTGGTGCAGTTTAAAAAAAGAAAAAGAAAAGAATTACTGCTGTTAAGTAAGCATTGTGGCCACATAGCTCCAGTCCCTGGTTTGATCACGAGCTTATTGTGGTTATTGTCTTTTGTGGAGTTTTTGTGCACTTTCTCCCCGTCTTAGCATGGATTTCCTCAGAGTTCTCCAGTTTCCTCCCACTGTCCCAAAATAGCCAGACCACCTACTGGTATATGCTACATTCCTCTGCTTGAATGTGTTAATGTGTCGGTGCATGCTGCCCTGTACTGAAGTGGCATCCCATCCAGGGCAAGTTCTCCTACTTCACACCCATGTGTTCCAGGTATAGCCTCTGGATCCACTGTGACCCTAACCAGATAAAGTGCTTACTGAAGATGAATGCCTGAATAAATTACTATAGCCAAGTAGCTATCTTCAACAATCAAGCCTGTCAGCAAAACATCCCAATAACATCTGCGGTTCGGAGACACAGTAGTGTCTGCAAACATGAATTTGCCCACAACTACATCTGAAGAAAAAACATCCCAGTGTAAGCACCTTTAAGAACTCCAGAAGGCAAACTGACTAGCGATAGTTTAACTGTATTTGAAAGGTCGAAATTACTGATATGATTACAGTAGTCTCTGTTTTAGACTAATAATTCAAGGCAACAATAACAGTTAACGCCAGGTGTCATTTGAATATGCTTCCCAGACTGCTCCTGTCAATTAACTAGCACTGCTGATAGGTTAGAACCGCACGCAAGTAGTCAACAGCATGCTAGCTCGCTCTCTGGAGCAGTAGGAAACCAAACAGTTTAGCACGTTTATCATCATTTTCATTCGTAATTCATGGCACAAAACCATTCATGTGCACAGCATAAGGGTCAGAGTAATAAATCAAATTTATTACGTGGTGAATGTAATCAATAGTTGCAGTTCTAGTCCTTGAGTGACACTATATTGTCCCTATATCAGTCATACAAGGCTCTGTGTTTACAGTAGCTACAGGATTTGCTTTACTCACCTGCATCCAGAAGAACAGCCTTTTGGACCCTGCCTTGAATTTAAGAACATACACTCGTCCAGTGGTGCACTGGCTCACCCTCTTAAACTCACAGTCATCAGGGAAGATAATCAAATCCTGCAAAATCAGCGATCACATGAGACACATGAGAAATCTGAAGCCTGCAAACTGAAATCCGAGAACAGCATTTCCTGCACACTCTGATCAACCACACAGTGTAAATCTGATCGTTATCTTAACCCTATCTAATTAGGTAATGTTCTTCAAAATTCACAGTAAATTAAAAACAGCATACTGTGGAATCAGGAAGACCTCGTCGTCCTCAGTCTAGGGTTTGTCATGTGTGATTTTTAAGCAACACCTTGCACGAGTGTGCGTTTTAGTGATCCGATTACATATGTACATGCTGATGGACTTTATTGATCCACAAGGGCAAATCTGATGGCAGCTGGTAGAAATGACCCCAATAGCGCTTCCTTGTTCCTTAAGGGGCTCGTGTGTTGCACACCATCGTTTCAGACACAGTTTTGGCGTTTTGGTTTTGACAGTCCATAATTCAGCTTACGACGAGTTTATTGGCATGTGAAAAAACATAAACGCACAAACTGCAATCAGAGCAGCATAGGTTCAGCCAGGCCACCCTTTGGGGTAATCAGGCTCACGATGATCAGATTTCAGGTAAATTCTTTCTTTACTCCACGTAACATAGACAAAGACATGAACAGCTCACAAGAACAAATCATAAACTCCTAAGGTTAAGGTTTTATTGCCCCCGATCCCGAACCGAGTCATTTAATATCGAGTATCTGCTGATACTGAGTGCTAGCTGCACATTTCAAGTACTTTAAACTTATTCAAATCAGTCCAGTGTATATGCTTGACAACTGAATAGCTCTACAATGCTTTAAGAAAAAAAAAGGCCTGAATCCAAGCTGTTCCTTATAATTTTTATTATATTAAATTTATATAGATCACAAATTAAACAAACTAAAAATATTCTTATGGGGCTCTTATCAGTTAAGAGCTATGGCTCTTAACAATTCCACATAGTGCAGCATTGGTTTTCTTTTTTTAAACAAAATAACCAACTAAACAAAGATGACATCTTTAGAAATAGCTCTGATCAATTCCACTTACTGCAGCATTGTAGTAGTAAAACTAGACCACTCAAAATGAGTAATAGAACAACAACTGGCCTTGTCGCTGTCAAGAGGAAATTTCTCTCTGCATACAAAAATATCCTCCAGTGTGTGTTGCTTCGGTGCAGCCTTTACCCGAGTTACCCGAGTGAACTCGCTGTACTCCGGTGAGTGTTTAGGTTTTAGGTGCCGTATCAAACTGGTAGTATTGAACGCAGCTCTGTTGCTACCGCCTCATGAAATGCTCGCACTGCAGACATTACAAGCGGCTGTTGGACTGCTTTCGTTTTCCAATTTAAATTATTTCCACACTGCAGACATTTTAGCCACGTAGTCCTGCCACAGACTGTGCTCTCCATGACCGCTGGCGTAATCAGCCCTGATACCGATCTTCGAGAGTGGATTGGGACATCTCTAATGATCAGGCAACAGATCTTTATATTGTTTCCACACATACTCGAACGTTGCAGATTCTGAAAATATCATCAGTCTTCATCGGCAATTAATCTGACTAATAAAAACTATTCTGCAGTCCGCCGGGGGCTCGGCTGATGTGTGTGGTGCAGTAGGTAAAGGTAGTAGCATGCACTATATCTACAGTGTCCAGGTGTTTACAGCTGTGAAGTGCAGCATGTATTTAAATGTGTTCACATAAAAACGTTTCTTTTAAGAATAGCTTTTCTTTCCCTTTTTATGGATGTTAAATCTACCTGTTTGCTGAGCAACTACAAATAAAAACAAATAGCCCGGACATGCCGGTCTGCTTGTAGCTGAACTACCGATTTCCCCCCCAGTCCTTGCTAACCAGACCAGTTGCAAACTAATGCAAGGTGTAACTGAAGCTTACACAAATAAACGTCATTGTTATTGTGTGGGATATGAACAGGTACTGACATCATCCACATTTCCAGTGGTTCTGTCCTTCCAGCAGAAATGGATAAGGGAATCGTCTGTCTGCTGGATGTAGACCGTGCCTTTGCGCTTGTCCGGAGTCACTGTGCTGCCCTTCAGGGTCATTTTACCTGCTCTGAACTCCACCAGGTATTTGCTGGATGAGTTACGTGAGCCCGAAACCAGACTGGGAAAGAGTGCTCCTGAGGACATCCTGCAAAACAAGAATGTAGCTAAGACAGAAAAACTGAAGATCTTTTAATATAAAAAAAGAAGGGAGAAAACCAGACACACAATGCTATTTTTGTTTTATGTTGCTGTTCATAGAGATCATTTCTGATATCAATAAATTCAGGACAGCAGATTGCCTGAATAAACAAACAAACAAACAAACAAACAAACAAACAAAAAAGTAGATTTGAGCTGCCTGGCAGAACAAAAGTTCAAACCCATGAAATTATGTTTATTCATATGAAGTAAATGACAAAGTAATACGTAACTGTCGATGATAAATTCTTCTTAAAATGCCCATTTCAAGTATACTTACAGCTTACATGCCATGTAATACTGTCAAGTCTATGCTTTTCATAATATCATATTTCCATTTACATGAAAATGAACTACATACACACACACACACACACACACACACACATACACACACACACACACACACACACACACACACACACATTATATATATATATATATATATATATATATATATATATATATATATATATATTATATATATATATTATATATATATATATATGTATATGTATGTATATGTGTGTGTGTGTGTGTGTGTGTGAACCAAACTGGCAGTATAAACATGAGGAGTAAATAATGATGAAGCATCAGAGCAGTGCACACTAACAGACTAACAGCACTGTTACTCAGCAGGATTTGTAAGTAAGCGTGCTAGCTTTCTGAAGCTCGCGTATTTATTCTATTGTTTTCCTAAACACTCGGATCCTGTTTAAAACCGACAGTGTTACAAATCTGAGATGTCACCATCAGCATTAGTAACAAACTCATAAAAGCCCTGCGTCCTCTGGACTTGGATAATACAGCTATATAATATAATACAGCTACTAACAGCCACTTCACAGCAAGAGAAACTTATAATAATGTTTACCAGTTTCAACACATATTTGTGGTCAAAATATATATAATATATAATACAAATACACGTTTAGCAAAATAAATTCCATACCTTTTAAATTAGCTGTGATTCATGTAGTCCCGAAGTGAAATTCTCAGTTTAACAGGTCAAGCCTACTAGACTGACTGCTCGGTCCAGAAAAGCGCTTCCGGGTCGCTCCGGATAGGACAACGGTTGGTCCCTGAGTCCAATCTGATTGGTTAATCCATCTGTCTATTTATATGTGTCACAAGGGGCGTGTGTGGAAAATAAAATGTAAAATAAATCAAATGTACCCTTTTGGAAAAAAAAAGAAAAAAGAAAAAAAAAAAGGGTACGCCAGTAATTGTTAGATGTAATAGATGTAATTGTTTATAAAGACTTAATCAAGTAAATTTTTATTCCTATGTTGGGGAAGCAGAGGTGATGAGGACTTTCAGGATTACTTTAACTGCAACTGATATAATAATAAATAATCCGCAGAATCGGATGTAATTACTGTTACTGTAAATTAATGACTTTTTCTGGTAAAGCAGTAATGTAACGCATTACGTTTTACATTTATATAATTTGATTACAGTGGAAATACTCGTGTCTTATTGGCTGATAGTCTCTCAATTCTGCCAAACTCTAGCTCACACAATCAGTGGATATACCATGTTTGTGTTTTTTTTTTTTTATTAAACCAGTAAAGGGGTTGAAACTGAAACAGTAACATCATCTCATGCTGAGAGTGAAAACAAGGTGTGTAAATGTCTATAAGAGTTCCAGTTTATGTGAACATGATATGAGAAGAACATAAGGAAAGATAATGTACTTTGCATGGCACTGTAGCAGCTAAACCCATACAATGATAGTTAAGCTGTGCCTCCCCTTAGCTAGCGACACCAAACTAGCCTAGTTAGAAAAGTTTTATATTTTATCAGTCGAGTAGTCAAACAGTGACAACACCTGAGGCAAGTTTTATGATCCAACTTTTTTATAGTGTATTTTTGTAGGCTTGACAGGTTTTGAAAGTAACTTGAAAGTAAAGTAATTTGATTATTTTTTTAAATGCAGTAATGAGTAATGTAATCAAATTGCAATTTTAAAGTAGCAATTAGTAATCTGTAATGAATTACTTTAAAAAAATAAAATAATTTAAGCCAGGTTCACACTATGATTTTGGCTACGATTTGGTCGTCCAAGACAAATTTTGAGAATCCTAAAACATTCCTATAATCATAGTCCAAAATCTGTAGTCTTTTATGACTAGTTTGACGTGTTCCCCGACAGCCGATTACTCTATAATACTATACAGTAGGTTTTATGATTGTAAGTCATTCCCTTCAAATGCTATTGAATTTAGAAACGTGTATACTAATGTCATATGTAACTTTAGAGACGGTCCCTTAATTTGCAAATATCTGCGGATATCGGACGTCCAACATCAAGCCAACTTTATGCCAGTATGACAACTGAGATCCTACAGTGTGACACAGCTTACAGGGGGATCATGTTCGTACAGTCTGACAAGTAACAGTCACAAAGGACTATTAAATATCGTACCGTGTGCACCTGGCTTCACCCAGCACTGATAATCAGCAGTGGGGTTTTTTGTTTTGTTTTGTTTTTTCCGCAATGTATTTTTATGTATGTAATACAACTGAATACAAAGTTTATATATATATATATATATATATATATATATATATATATATATATATATATATATATATATATATATTATTTTAAAGAGCAATTCAGATTCTATAGACACTCACTGAGCATTTTATTTGCTCTCAAAACATCCTCAATTCTTAGTGGCATGGATTCCACAAGATGTTGGAAATGTTCCTTTGAGATTCTGGTCCATGTTGACATGATTTCATCCTGAAATTCCTGCAGATTTTTCAGGTCACTTTCGTACTTTTAAACTCCCATTTTAGCACATCCCAAAGGTGTTCAATTGGATTCAGATCCGGTGACTAGGAAGACCACTGAAGAACAATGGACTTATTGTTATGTTCATGAAACCAGAGGACTTTGAGATGACTTTGTGACATGGTGCATCATGCTGGAAGTAGCCATTAGATTAGGTAAACTGTGGTCATGAAGGGATGCACATGGTTCAGCAACAATACTCAAATAGGCTGTGACATTCAAGAAATGATTGATTAGTATTAGCGGGCTCAAAGTGGGCCAAGATAACATTCCCCACACCATTACACCACCTCCACCAGCCTGGACCATTGACACGACAGATTTGGTCCATGGATTCATTTTGTTGGCACAAAATTCTGACCCTATCTTCTGTGTGCCTCAGCAGAAATCGAGATTCCTCAGACCAGGCTACGTTTTTCCAATCTTCAACTGTCCAGTTTTGGTGAATCTGTGCCCTCTACAGCCTCAGCTTTCTGTTCTTGCCTGATAGAAGTGGAACCCAACGTGGTCTTTTGCTGTTGTAGCCCATCCACCTCAAGGTTTGATGCTTTTCTGCTCACCACAATTGTACAGAGTGGTTATCTGAGTTATTGTAGCCTTTCAGTCAGCTCAAACCAGTCTGGCCATTCTCCGTTGACCTCTCTCATGAACATGGCATTTCCGTCCACGGACCTGCCACTCGCTGGATGTTTATTATTATTATTGCTCCATTCTGAGTAAACTCAAGAGCCTGTTGTGTGTGAAAATCCTAGGACATCAACAGTTATAGAAAAACTCATACCAGCCCGTCTGAAACCAACAATCATGCAATGGTCAAAATCACTGAGATCACATTATGTAGCCCATCCCAGGAAACTCTGGCAGGGGACACCCTGAACAGGGTGGGAACCCGTTGCAGGGCACAACTGCACACACATTCACACACCCTGGGAATTTGGAAATGCCAATCAGCCTACAACACATCTTTGCACTAGGGGAGGAAACAGGAGTACCTGGAGGAAACCCCGAAGCACAAGCAAAACATGCAAACTCTGCGCACACAGGGCGGGATTCGACACTCCAACCCTGGAGATGCGAGGCAAATGTGCAAAAGAAAAAAGCCACTCCTTAAGAAAGTCCCTGTTAAGTCTGATTTGAGCTTTGCCAATAAGCACATTGAAGATTTTCAGGCCAAGTGGAAAAATGTGCTATGGCCAGATGAGACAAATCAAACTTGTTAGCATCAACACCAAAGAGATTATGTCCTGCAGAAAGTCAATACAGCCCACCATCCAAAGAACACCATGCCTGCAGTAAAGCATGGTGGTGGTAGAATACTGTTGTGTTTCCTTTCAGCAGGGATTGGGGCACTTGTCAGGATAGAATGGACAATGGGTAGAGCAAAATCCTGACAAATTTGTGAGGGAAACCTGCTGCCCTGTGCCAGAAAGGTGAAGTTAGGAAGAATATTCACCTTCTAACCAACAAACTGACCATACATTGGCTGAAAGAAAAGAAAGTTAATGTTCTTGTGTGGTTTAGTCAGAGCCCGGTCTTAAATCCTAAAACCTGTGGAATGACTTGAAGATTGCAGTCCACCAGCAGTCAGCAACGAATTTGACTTTTAGACAAATTACTTAGAAGTATCCAAGCAGACTCAATGCTGCAACTGAAGCAAAAGGTGTTTCCCTTAACATAGGGGTCGCTCAGTTATTCTTGTTTTTTCTTTTCTTTTTTTTTTATTTAAAATTAATTTTCAGAATTTTTTTCTTTTGCTTGGATGCTGTATGGTTCATTGAGTAACTAAAGCTGGAAAAATTATTATTATTTTGAGTTTTCTTTTCAGGCTGTAAAGCAACAAAATGTGAACATTTTGAAAGGGGGTGATTCTTTTCTATACCCACTGTAGTAATAAATAAAAGACAATATCTATTAAAATGTCTCACCACAGCACTGTTTAAATTTTAAATCTCAAAATATTCATACGTTTACACGTTCATTCCACATACACTCTAGATCAATGGTCACTTTAATAGGAACACCTGTACCCCTACTAATTCATACACATCATGCCAAACCTTCAGGCAGATGGGCTGCAACAACAGAAGACCAAATCCGGTTCCACTCTTGTCAGCCAAGAACAGCAATCAGATTCCTGGTTGTTAGGCTGTTAGCTCACATTTTCCCCCATTCTAATGTTCGATGTGAACATGAACTGAAACTCTTGACCTGTATCTGTATAATTCTACGCATTGCGCCTCTGTCACATGATTGGCTGATTGGATAATTGTACAAATGAACAGGAACAGTTGTTCATGTCATAAATATTAGTACCCTTTACTGTATAAAGGAATGTATAAGCATTTCTTAGTTACCTTTTGGATAATAACTGGACATGTGGCAAGATAGCTCAATGAATCAGGGACACGTTTCCTTCACATATTTTATTTTAAAACAATTATAGGCTTGAACTAAAATACGTCAACAGAGTTCAACCCACCAGAGTGGCATCCTTTCTTTTTTTTTTTTTTAATGGTAATTAAATTAAAAAAAATTAATCCCCAATGGAAAATAAAATGTTTTAATTTCTCACCAAGAAAGCATTTAAATACTATAAAAATAAATCATTGCACAAAATAATATGCTGTGTTCATGATTAGTTCAGATGTGAAACATTTGTGATAAATGATGCCTTTATACACAGAAATATGCTGTACAGTGATGTGTAATGGGAAAACACAGACGTTACAAAATGAATCCACACAAAGCCGAATAAAATCTGTAATAGTTTTATATTGCTAGTTTTCATATTCTCGACTGTACATTTAAATGGAGGAGCAACTAATTTAATGGAGGCAATCAAGTAGTGTAATGCACTGTACATGTGTAAATCATACAGCATGTGAAAATCTGTTAATCACAGAGGAAAAGAAATTTGGTTAAGCACACAGACACAAAACAAAAACAAAACAAGCATCTTTTTAAAGAAATCTTAAAACACCCATGACACTGATTGAGAAATAATAAAAATGTCAAGTATCAGTGATTCAAACTCAGGCACTGAAGGGGAAAAAAAAAAGTTTGGTATTTAAAATAAAATACATGAAATTCTAGCATCACTGTGCCTCGAAAACGTCAACACGACAATTATCTTCTGCACATATCATAACTAGAGTTTCAGCGATTAAGGGAAAAGAAAATGCGATTTTACGAAGGGAGATGATCATCAACATGAGGGCACGGAGAAGGAACTAATATTAGCCAATAACATATTTTGCTGCACCTTCACAATCCCATAAACTGTCTATAGACATTTTTCTCCAATAAGACTAAATTACAGACATTTTATCTAGCTTCAGCACAAATACAGTTACAAGAAAATATACGGGGATTTGAAACATTGAGTTGCATAGATTGTGACTGCTCTCACAAGAGGTGTGCAAGTTGACCCAAGTTAAGGAATAGTGACAATGAATACAATACAATGCATGGAATTTAAATGAGATGCACTCTGAATTGATGTACATAACAGGGCAGTCTGGATACTGCAAGAAATATGTCGTATTATAGAATAGTGCTGAGGAACTCTGACCGCTATATGCTAACAAAACACAATGCTATTAAGGCATGACACTGAATGCATGGTTTTTTTTTTTCAATTAGAATCTTGCCAGAGCATCACAACACAAATGCTCACGTCACATGATGCTCAGAGGCAAAGCTCTCAGCAATCATTAAAAATACATTTTATCATTGCATTTTTTTTTTAAACGCAAACTTATGTGAATAAGTGCTATAGTTTCGACTTGAAACATCCCCCCCCCAACCCCCACCATAAGAACTAAAAACCATCAGTGACATTATACTGTACCTACATGTGAAGACTTCATATAAACTGAACAATAGCACAGGTGCATCTCAAAAAATTTTTAATATTGTGTATAAGTTAATTTTTTCCACCTGTATTTTAATTAAAGAAAATGGAACTTTCATATATTCTAGATTCATTACACATAAAGTGAAATATTTCAAGCCTTTTTTTTTTTTGTTTGCTTTAATCTTGATATGGCTTACAGCTCATGGGAATCAAAAACCCAGTATCTCAAAATATCAGAATAAAGGATTTATAATACAGAAATGTGGACCTTCTGAAAAGTATGTTAATTTATGCACTCAATACTTGATCGGGGCTTCTTTTGCATGAATTACTGCATCATTGTGGCGTGGCATGGAGGAAATCAGCCTGTGGCACTGCTGAGGTGTTATGGAAGCCCAGGTTGCTTTGGTAGCGGCCTTCAGCTCGTCTGTATCGTTGGATCTGGTGTCTCTCAGAGATTCTCTATGGGGTTCAGGTCAGGAGAGTTGTCTGGCCAATCAAGCACAGTAATACCATGGTCAGCAAACCAGTTACTAGTAGTTTTGGCACTGTGGGCAGTCCAAGTCCTGCTAGAAAAGGAAATCAGCATCTCCATAAAGCTCGTCAACAGATAGAAGCATGAAGTGCTCTAAAATCTCCTGGTAGACGCTGCATTGACTCCCGACTTGAGAAAACACAGTGGACCAACACCACAAGATAACATGGCACCCCAAATCATCACTGACTGTGGAAACGTCACACTGGTCTTAAAGCAACTTGGATTCTGTGCCTCTCCACTCTTCCTCCAGACTCTGGGACTTTGATTTCCAAATGAAATGCAAAATTTACTTTCATCTGAAAAGATGACTTTGGACCACCGAGCAACGGTTCAGTTCTTGTTCTTCTTAGCTCAGGTAAGAAGCTTCTGACATTGTCTCTGGTTCAGGAGTGGCTTGACACTAGGAATGCAACACTGTGACATTTCTGTATTATTCTTTATTCTAATATTTTTAAATACTGGATTTTTGTGATTAAGATTAAAACAAAAAAGGCTTGAAATATTTCACTTTATATGTAATGAATCCAGAATATATGAAAAGTTCCACTTTTTCAACTAAATTACGGGAGGGAAAAAAAAAAGACCTTTTCCATGATATTCAATTTTTTTTTTTTTTTAGATGCACCTGTATATGCATGTGCACACACACACACAAACACTACTCCATTATTATTATTATTATCATCATCATTATCATCTAATTCATTTAGACTACTTTAACAGTGGTAGTTGGTCAGGTAAGTATGCAGCATATCAGTGCTCTCAAATGTCAAAACCGTTCATCTCTGTTGTTTCATGCACACTTGAGTATGGACTATGACCATGAGAAAGTTGGATCCGTGTTACAGTATGTGATGATTATGTAGATTGAGCTGTAGGTTTGGTCATGAAGCAATAAAGGGTACAGAGATGTAATGAGAATATTAAGAGTTCTAAGGCAGAGAATAAGGCAATTCTCTGATGATCAGTCCATCTTCTTTTCTTCTGCACTTTCCTCATGTTTCAATGAAAATTATCAGTGCTCTCACAGTAAAAGCCCACCTAACTGAAAAAAAAAGAAAATCCGAGTGCTGTGATCACGCCCTCCCCTTTCACCCGTCAGAAATATAGAACTTACTCGAATGAGTACTCAATACCCTGATTTCAATACAGACCAAGTTACAGACGTTTCGATAAATGTGGTGAGCAGTGTGTGATGTATATACTTGGTTGAATGATGGAAAACCAGCTAATGCTGCTGCTGCATCAGTTCCAAATGAACATATTATATGTGATCTGATGTGATTCTGCAGTGGTGGGAACGGAAAGGAAGTGAGTGCTGGTCCCTCATTAGTAGATATCAGGACAGTCTGTGTATTTCCGATCAAAATAACCTCCAGTGTAGAGCCAGTCCGGTGATCCTGTGTGTGGGTTTGTTCCCAGCTCAAACCACCTGCAAGAGACAGAAGCAGAAATGACAGCACATTTTAAAAACCTTCTCCAGTCAATGTGTTAAGAAAACTTCGTATCTGATTAATTTGTGCTTTCAGAGACGGTACTTTTGTCCACGGGGAAGAATTTGTGGCTACCAACACTATCAGTTTCCATCTGCTAATGCATAGATACCACAGGGTTTTCCCTACCATAGAAATCCTTAGGCGCAGCACCTACGTCTTTTTGTGGAGTGCATTCAATGCGCGGACAAAATAAATAAATAAAATAAAATAAAATAAAAAAATAGAGAGGTGACTTGATCTCAAATGGAAAGGCAAGCTGGCAACAGGAATGAGCGATCAGTGTTTGACGTGCGTTTGTGTGATTGGTGTGGGACAGATACTCATCACCCAGCTAATCAAACAGCTGATGGGATATTTCTCTGTACCGTCACCTTGGGATGGTTACAACCATCGACTCGGATAAGCAAGATGCAAACCATCGATAAGGTAAACCTCAATAAGGAATAAATGAAGTAGAAACTTTTTTTTTTGTTAGAGTAATTCTTGTGGATGCGATAGCAGAGATAGCATAGCAAAAGATACAACTAATGTTATAATACAACTAAAGAAATCACAAACCTTGCATTAGGTATTCATGTACTGAATTAAGTTACATTAGGCAAGGAAGCTAGTTAGCGGACATTAGATAAATATACCTTGACTGAACTAACATTAGTATTTAACGTGGCTTGGTAGTTATAGTTAGGTTGTGTTCACACGCAACATCTTTTTCTGATGAAGACCGCTGGTCAAAGTGTTTAAGAAAAAAACAAAACAAAAAAAAAAAAACAACAACAAAAAAATACAACACTAGGATTATTAAGTAAAACAGGTACTGACCGCTTCAAAAAAGGTTGAAACATCATTTAAAGGTGATGCATATTTTATTTTCATGGGTCAACGTACTGTGCAAAAGTTTTAGGCAGACTATTTTGGGACAGTATGGAATATGCGGGTGCTTGAAAGTGAACCCTTTAGAAGTTTTTTGCATAAATATGACCTAAAACAATCGGATTTTCCTAGAAGTCCTAAAAGTAGACAATGAGAATTACAAATGAGAAAAATATTATACTTGGTCATTCGTTTATTGAGGAAAATTAACCAATATTACATACAGTGCCCTCCACTAATATTGGCACCCTTGGTAAATATGAGCAAAGGCGGCTCTGAAAATTTGTCTTTATTGTTCATCCTTTTGATCTTTTGTTAAAAATTCACAAAAATACTCTGCCCTCATGTACATCAAACAATTGCAAACACACCACAGGTTTAACAAAAAATAAAATTTGTTAAATATAGGTGTGCAACAATTATTGGCACCCCTATGAATTCATGAGAAAAATATATTTGACGTATAATCCCATTGATATTGTTCTACTTTTTTTTTTTAGTACACCTGGGTGACTAGGAACAGGAAATTGCTCAACCAAAACTTTGTTTCACAGGGGTATAAATATGAGGTAACACACAGGCCAAATTCCCTTGGTCATTCATAACAATGGGTAAGACCAAGGAATATAGCTGTGATGTGCAGCAAAAGGTTGTTGAGCTTCACAAAATGGGAAATGGCTATAGGAAAATAGCACAAGCACTGAAAATGCCCATTTCCACCATCAAAGCAATAATTAAGAAGTTCCAGTCAACTGGAAATGTTATGAATCAACCTGGAATTGGACGTGTGTCTATATTGTCTCAACGCACTGTGAAGAGGATGATTCGAGTGGACAAAAAATCTCCAAGGATCACAGCTGGAGAATTCTAGAAGTTATTGGGGTCAGTAAGTCTCCAAAACTACAAACCGTCACCTACATCACCACAAGTTGTTTGGAAGGGTTTCAAGAAAAAAGCCTCAACTCTCATCCAAAAACAATCTCAAGCCTCTTCAGGTTGCCAGACACTACTGGAACTTCAAATGGGATCGGGTTCTATGGTCAGATGAAACCAAAATAGAGCCTTTTGGCAATAAAAACACCAGAGGTGGTGTTTTTCTGCCAGAGGACCTGGACATTTGTTTAGGATTCATGACATCATGGACTCAAATCAACAGTTATTAAATGAAAACCTGACTGCCTCTGGCTGAAAGCTTAAAATGGGCCGTGGTTGGATCTTCCAGCAGGACAATGATCCAACACATACATCAAGATTAACACAAAAATAGTTTACTGACCACAAAATCAAGGTCCTGCCATAGCCATCCCAGTCCCCTGACTTGAAACCCATAGAAAACCTGTGGGGTGAACTGAAGAGGGGAGTCCACCAGCGTGGACCTCAAAATATGACGGATCTAGAGAGATTCTGTAGGGAGGAATGGTCTCAGATCCCTTGCCATGTATTCTCCAACTTCATCAGGCAATATAGGAGAAGACTCAGCGCTGTTATCTTGGCAAAGGGAGGCAGCACAAAGTATTTACTGAAAGGGTGCCAATAATTGTTACACACCTATATTTAAGATATAGATTTTTTTTTTAAATAAACCTGTATTGTAGGAATAGTTTACAAAACCATCTCTAAAGAGTTTGGACTCCATCAATCCATATTTAGACAGATTGTATACAAATGGAAGAAATTCCAAGTCCATTGTTACCCTCCTCAGGACGTTGACCAACAAAGATCCCTCCAAGAGCAAGACATGTAATAGTGTGTGAGGTCACAAAGGAACCCAGGGTAAATTCTAAGCAACTAAAGGCCTCTCTCACATTGGCTAATGTTAATATTCATGAGTCCACCATCAGGAGAACACTGAACAACAATGGTGTGTATGGCAAGGTTGCAAGGAGAAAACCACTGCTCTCCTTAAAGAACATTGCTGCCGGTCTGCAGTTTGCTAAAGATTACATGGACAAACCAGAAGGTTTATGGAAACATGTTTTGAAACCAAAATTAATTTTTTGCTTTAAATGAGAAGCATTATGTTTGGAGAAAGGATAACACTGCATTCCAGCACAAGAACCTTATGCCATCTGTGACACATGGTGGTGCTAGTATCCTGGTTTGGGCCTGTTTTGCTGCATCTGGGCCAGGATGACATGTCATCATTGATGTAACAATGAATTCTGAATTATACCAGCGAATTCTAAAGGAAAATATCATTACATCTGTCCATGATCTGAATCTCTAGAGAAAGTGTGTCATGCAGCAAGTCAATGACCCTAAGCACAAGTTGTTCCACCAAAGAATGGATAAAGAAGATTAAAGTTAATGTTTTGGAATGGCCAAGTCAAAAGTCCTGATCTTAATCTAAAAGAAATGTTGTGGAAGGACCTGAAGCAAGCAGTTCATGTGAGGAAATTCACCAACATCCCAGAGTTGAAGCTGTTCTGTACTGAGGAATGGGCTAAAATTCCACCAAGCTGATGTGCAGAACTGATCAACAGTTACTGGAAACGTTTAGTTGCAGTTATTGCTGCACCAGATACTGAAAGCAAAGGTTCATATACTTAAGCCACCCATATAAATTTAATATTGGATAATTTTCCTCAATAAGTAAATGACAGAGTATAATAATTTGTCTCATTTGTTTAATTGATTTTTCTTTATCTACTTTTAGGACTTGTGGGAAAATCTGATGATGTTTAGGTCATATTTATCCAGCTATATAGAAAATTCTAAAGGGTTCACAAACTTCGAAGCGCCGCTGTAGATACAGCCAAAAGATCAGATCAACTCTATCTTGCATGATGTTGGTTAAAGCAACATTACTGTGATATAAAATCAAACTGCTTCAAAATGGTCCAGGAAATCAAATACATGGATTTCTAAATTCAAGGAACTTTTAATAAAATGTCCAAGTAAAACATTTTTTAAAAGCAAAATAGTCAGCATTGTATTTCAGATATTATAATGTTAATTAAGGCCTTCTTTTCTGCAAAACTGATTTGATGTTTCTTCATACTTTAAATGGCCTGCTGTTACTTATGTAAGAGCTCTGATTCTTCAGATTCTTCAGTCCCACATACCAAGCTGCATATGATCAAATGTTAAGTGAAAAAGGAATAATACAAAATTATAAAAAGTCCATGATGACAAGCATAGTGATAAAATTTTCTTTGAAAATACTTATTTCACTAGCATCTGAACGCAAATTTTACAGATCTCTTAACAGAACAACTAAATGTCTCTCTGTCCTGGTGGTGTTTGGAGAAAAGAACCTGAAAAAGCTATGCATTCAATGCATGAAGAATTTGTATTGTATTGGTGTGCTCAGTGCTTACCTAGTAGACCATTCCTCATTTTCCTTTGCCCTGTCTTTACGAGCTGCTCTCTGCTTCTCCTCCAGCCTCTCCTTCTCCCTGCTGGCTTCATCTACACACACACACAATTTATGATAATTTATGACAATCCTCTTTATGCAAAGAAGTATTTGTTGATTTTTTTTTTTAGTTTGAGAATAGCACCAGAAGAATGCCATTCATTAGACTCCAGAGATTTTTATATATATATATATATATATATATATATATATATATATATATATATATAAATAAAAATAAAAGTAAAAAAAACCTTCATTACCCATGTCTCCATTCTCCATGGCTCGTATGTCAGGTCGTAGGCGGCAGTCTGTCCGGGGTAAAACACCCTCCATGCCAGACTCCAATTCATTCAGGGTGATGGCAAAATTAGTAAAGTTATACATCTGCCAAGAGACACAAGGGGCATGGGCAATCAGTATGATGAGTTAGGATGAGTTATAGATCCAGATGTTCTGTGTGATGCGAGTATGTATGCATACCTCTGGTGAGTGAGGTGGTCTAGGACACACTCTCCAGAGTAGAGTGCTACCAGGGATCACAGCTACAGTCTCCTGTACCTCCGGCATGTCATCTGCATCATCATTTTCTGCAACATCTGCATCTTCCTGCAAACATGCCCACATACACACACACAAATATTCTGTCATCTTACTTTTATCACACAAGCAAATTAACTGCAAGTGTTTCAGCCAATTAACATTTGAACTGGCCGTAACTCGCTTTCCACTTGTATATCATTAGTGTGGTATAACTCGCCAAAAAGGCCTGTCTGCCACTCACACAAATAGGTATGGGCGATATTGACTTAAAACTATATCACGAGATTTTCTGGTATTTACTGTGATAACGATATCAGTGACAATATAAATATAATACCGTGCACCACTGTTTTTGGCTCCAAGTGATAGCTGCATGCAGTCTTGAGAGCCTCAGAAACACAAACATTGATCTAAAAGTAAAACTGATTTTCTGTAACCGAACCAGTTCCAGATTGTAGTGGCAGCTCCTCGTTTAGCGATAAACTCCTCCTCTGCTTCACGTCCGCCTTCCGCCGCACTTGTTTTCGCGCTGCACATGACCTGCGAACGGGTCGCAGACCATCACGCACAGAAATACGTAATCGACTAGGCTTTACCGTTATTATCGCGTAAGACTAATTCGTATTGTGGGGAGAATTTCTACCGGTATAATCGCAAACGATAAGATATCGCCCATCCCTACACATCTTTAAAAAAGACTGCACAAAATTTCCACCCACAGTTTCCCCGTTTGTCAATTTATTGTAAATTGGAGTGCGGTAATTAAACATCAGCAATGGGTGAATGTTTGATTTGCAGTTCGCATCATCAATATCATAAATTAGAATAGCAAATATTAAATAGAGTAGAATAAGTAACAATAAATTGCAAATAACACAAAATGGCAATTGTGTACGCAAGAACCTCATACTAAAATATAGATAATGGGGTTTGATTTAGTGTCAGCTAATGTGTAAATGTGAATTTGAATGCTTAGACAGTCTCTAGAGTTTACATTTGGTCAGCGGCAGTTCTGCAGACAGAAACACATTGCTAATGAAAGAGGTCAGAGGAGAATGGCCATACTGGTTCGAGCTGACAGTAAGACTCATCGGAAACTCAAATAACCACTGATTACAACTGTGGTGAGCAGAAAAGCATCTCAGAACGCACACCATATCGAACCTTGAGGTAAACTGGCTACGACAGCAGAAAACAAACAGGTTCCACTCGCGTCAGCCAAGAACCAGAATCTGAGGCTTGAGAGGACACAAGCTCACCAAAACTGGGCGTTTGAAGACTGGAAAAATATCTTCAATTGTCCAGTTTTGGCATTTCACCTGTATCTGCAAGATTTGCACTGTGGGCGTATAAGCCGAACCAGGGAAAATAAACGTTAAAATCTACATGGATGTACTGTATGTTTAATTAGAGAACATGGATTTTGGAAATGCAGCAAAAGGATGCTTTCTCACCGGCTTTTGTTTCTTGGTGTCTGCTGCTCCTTTTTTATCATTTTTGCGATGAGAATCGTATGCCTGTGGGTCTACACTCCATATGCATTCCGTCCATTTTCCATAGATCACGCATCGCTTCTTCTTACTGCGACACAGAGACAGACATGAGAAAAGAGCATCCAGTGAGACAAACAGGCTAGCAACGAATCCTAGCAGTGGTGATAGTTTTATTAAACATGAAAATGCTGTGGCATCAACTTACATGAACACACTGTAGTGTGTGTGATTTTGGCACACTAGTGCAGTGTAATTCACAGGATTACTGGTCATGAAATTAAAAGAACCTATTCAAGAATTCTGTCTTTACAAATGACTCCAGCACGCATGCAAATTCAAATCCTCACTTGGAAGTGTATTCGAATACATTTCTGGCAAGTAACCAGAAAAACTAGTTAACAAATAAATGTGCTTGAGGTGAATTCTTTCTTAAAGTTACAAATTAGTCACTGTAGACCTATGCATTGTAACCGTTTTGGTTACAAGCGCACACACAAACACATACACACCCAGAGATAAGTGAAAAATCTCAATGACTCATGCTGTTATATGCACAATGAGAAGTGACAGTGGAAACTTTTCTCTCATTTCTAATTTTAAAAAGGTATAAGACATTTTGGGGAGCAAGCTTATTCTGACCCAGAACCACATTTTAGGTTTTATATATTGCTATACAGAGGAACATGTACAGTGATGCCAACATGATCTTTGTATGCCAAATATTAGAGAATACATATCATTTAAAGCGAGACACACAAAGAGTAGTAAGAAATTAGGCAACCAGATTAAACCAGAGACTTCATTTGATCAGAAGCCAATAAAACCAACCCACAACCCCCCCTCCCAAAAAAACACTGCTTTCTAAACAAATCAGCTAAGTGCAACTTCTAATTCAGTGTCGCGTTTAATTCTACTTGAAATTTTAAGTACAGAGATGGAAAATGCTCGATTCTGATTGTTCAAAACGTGTTGATTAATATTCTAACAGCTATAGCAATAGTTCAGGCTGCAAAGTTTATATTAATCCACTAGTTAGGACATGTTATCTTTTCTATAATACAGTAGTAAGTCAGAGGTAAAGTGGTGTATTTTCTGATATGGGAAAGTGTTCAGGATGGAGTGCTTTCTGGTTTCTTGGTAACATAAGTTGCTTTTTTTCTTATTAATTTCAATAGAGAGAAAAAACAGAAGGTGCTCAGGGAACAGCTGTTTATAGCTGCTATAAACATATGTGATGACTGAAACTAACTTGTGTTGCGGATGCTCCACAACACTAAACATAATTATAAACAAATAAAATGTATACTTTAATTAGTGAAAAATTGGCAGTGTTGGCAAATTGCTGAGATATAACAGGAATTAAACACTCTGAGATTCTGGGTTGTAATGACATCTCATCTGATAACAGGGTACTACTCAAAAAGGAAAAGACAATGGGTCTCACCTTTTATCCTGGATGTATCCCTCAACTCTGTGCAGCTCTTTGCCAAACAGCCCACAGGGTTTGAAGTTCAGCACACATTTATCTCCAGTACTGTCCATTTAACCAGACCGAGAAAATACAAAACAAAATATTATATTATATATATATATATATATATATATATATAAAAATAATTTTTTGCACACATTTACACATACAGTGCCCTCCACTAATATTAGCACCCTTGTTCAATATGAGCATAGAAGGCTGTGAAAAATTGTCTTTATTGTTTAACCTGTTTAACCCTGATCAAAGAATTCACAAAAATAGTCTGCTCACATGGATAAACAATTGCAAACACGACAGTTTTATTTTAAAAAATCTTTGTTAAATATAGGTGTGCAACAATTATTGGCACCCCTATGAATTCATATCAGAAAAATCAGATTTTCCACCTTTAGTGGAAGTATTAAAGTCGTATTAATTTCTTATGTTATCATGACACTAATTTTAATGCCGTAATTAAATCAGTGGTGTACCTGTGATTCAATATTTCTACAGTGCCGTATTGCTCAATCCACAGTTTGCCCACAATGACATTGTGCACACAGCAGAAAGGGTTTGACCATGTGTATGCCTCTTTGTGCCTGCAAGGAACACACACACACACACACACACACACACACACACACACACACAGAGCATGTGACCAGCCAGTTACCCAGCAACTACAGAACACTTTTGGTCTGAAACCTTGATATTCTGTCTCATTCAGGAAAAAATCCAGTCAAAAACGCAAATATACACTCAGTGACACATGTGCGCGCACACACACTGCCCTTGGTTAGACAATAAATCAGGATTAATCCACTATTTACACACATTAATCTAAATCACACATGTAGGGTGTGACTCACTTGAGGAGCTCTAACGTGATGGTTCCTTTTGGTTCTGCTTCCACACTCTTGCCCCAGAACTTGAGCTTTGGGTATATCGAGCCATGGAACATGAAGTCCTCTGCTAGACCCTCAGCATGGAATGCACTGATTGGTGGGTGATGACTCACCTGTTCTGAGATCAACCTGAAGCCCTGATCCTCTCTGAGAGAGACAGAGAGGAGAAGAGAAACAGATGGTTGATAAAGAAAAGGGAAGAATGATATATTTCACCAATAACACGCCTAGTAGTATCTAATGCAACCATCAAATCCTGTAATCCTGGAGATAACATCATGCTAATAAGACCCTAAGAACCCTCTGAAATAGATGGGTTCCTAAAAAAGGCAAAGAAGAGCTCAGAAGAAAGAAGGGCCACTTTCACATTAGAAGCTTTATGGCTGATTCTCAATCCCTGATTGGATCTGGTCTTTCAGTCTTGGCAGTTCAGCGTCCTCTTTGTAAGTCATGACCTTACTATTATAAGGTTCCTTTGGGGTTAAGAAGAATGGGAGATGCACCATATGGGCAGAAGTTTGTAGACACCTGACAATCACACCCATATTTGGGCTTTCCCCAATCTTGCCACAAAGTTGAAAGTACACAGTTGTATAGGATGTCTTTGTATGTTGTAGCTTTACATTTTCCCTTTGTCACTGTACAGCATGGCAATGTCCCCACAAAGCAAGCTCCATGAAACCATGGTTTGCCAAGGTCGGAGTGGAATAATTTGAGTGACCTGCACAGAGCCCTGACCTCAACCCCACTGACCACCTTTGGGATGAACTGGAATGCTGACTGTGTGTCAGGCCTCCTCACCTGAAAATCAGTGCTTGACTTCATTAATGCTCTGTGCAGCTGAATGAGCACAAATCCCCCACAGACACTTTCCAAAATCTAGTGAAAAGCCTTCCCAGAAGCGTGGACCTTAAAAGGGACAGCAAAAGGGGGACTAAATCTGGAACAGTCCACAAACTTTTGGCCACACAGTGTAGAACTTTATAGTACTGTGAACAGACCTGATGAAATGACCTGCATACACACATTTTTTAAACCAACAATGTCACATTTAAAATCCACATGAGTCATGAAAAGTAAAGTAGTTGTATTTGCAAGACAATCCATCATTGTGGCAACAAACTGAACAAACTAGTAGCACAAGCCTTCGAGCCTAATCACAAAGATTATAGTGGCCGAGATCTTGGTTGTTCATGATTAGAGTACGAAAGCAAGAAGTGCTAGATGCATAGCTTTTGCTGGTGTTTGTGGTCATTATAAGCCTTTTTTTCCCTTCAAACTAGCTGCTGCTCAGATGCTATCAGCACTATATGCTGCAGTCAGTAACACGCACATGCACAGGGAGGTGCAAAACGTTCAATCCAATACGATGTTCTAATTATGATCAAGTGCAAGATATTTATTCAATTTAGAACTCCACGTGTCAAATTCATTTTTTAGAAAGTCTATTAAAACACAGATTTTTGCCACTTCACCCTTGTACCATAAATGTACAAGGTAGTGTTTAAACCTACACCCATTAGCTATAATGCCTTGGCCTCTACACTCAAAAATTACTTGGTGGATATTTTCATTGTTTACCGTGTGAGCTCATAGGTTTCCCCTAAGAGAGGGTTAAACGGCTTTCCAGTTCTGTCCCACTGAGAAGCCACAGCGGACACAGCAAAGGCAGCTACAGCCTGAGGGAATGAGGGGAAGAATGATTGATAGAAAGAAAGCAAAATCAGACAAGGTCATTGCCTACAAATTCACACAGCGTGACTTTCTATGGCAAAGCTTCCCTATGTACAGTATCTCAGAAAAGTGAGTACACCCCTCACATTTTTGTAAATATTTGATTATATCTTTTCATATGACAACACTGAAGAAATGACACTTTGCTACAATGTAAAGTAGTGAGTGTACAGCTTGTATAACAGTGTAAATTTGCTGTCCCCTCAAAATAACTCAACACACAGCCATTAATGTCAAACCGCTGGCAACAAAAGTGAATACACCCCTAAGTGAAAATGTCCAAATTGGGGCCAATTAGCCATTTTCCCTCCCTGGTGTCATGTGACTTGTTAGTGTTACAAGGTCTCAGGTGTGAATGAGGAGCAGGTGTGTTAAATTTGGTGTCACACGCTCTCACACTCCCTCATACTGGTCACTGGAAGTTCAACATGGCACCTCATGGCAAAGAACTCTCTGAGGATCTGAAAAAAAAGAATTGTTGCTCTACATAAAGATGGCCTAGGCTATAAGAAGACTGCCAAGACCCTGACACTGAGCTGCAGCACGCTGGCCAAGACCATACAGCGGTTTAACAGGATAGGTTCCACTCAGAACAGGCCTCGCCATGGTCGACCAAAGAAGTTGAGTGCACGTGCTCAGCGTGATATCCAGAGGTTGTGTTTGGGAAATAGACGTATGAGTGCTGCAAGCATTGCTGCAGAGGTTGAAGGGGTAGGGGGTCAGCCTGTCAGTGCTCAGACCATACGCTGCACACTGCATCAAATTGGTCTGCATGGCTGTCGTCCCAGAAGGAAGCCTCTTCTAAAAATGATGCACAAGAAAGCCCGCAAACAGTTTGCTGAAGACAAGCAGACTAAGGACATGGATTACTGGAACCATGTCCTGTGGTCTGATGAGACCAGGATAAACTTATTTGGTTCAGATGGTGTCAAGCGTGTGTGGTGGCAACCAGGTGAGGAGTACAAAGACAAGTGTGTCTTGCCTATAGTCAAGCATGGTGGTGGGAGTGTCATGCTCTGGGGCTGCATGAGTGCTGCCGGTACTGGGGAGCTACAGTTCATTGAGGGAACCATGAATGCCAACATGTACTGTGACATACTGTAGCAGAGAATGATCCCCTCCCTTCGGAGACTGGGCTGCAGGGCAGTATTCCAGCGTGATAACGAGCCCAAACACACCTCCAAGACGACTACTGCCTTGCTAAAGAAGCTGAGGGTGAAGGTGATGGTCTGGCCAAGCATGTCTCCAGACCTAAACCCTATTGAGCATCTGTGGGGCATCCTCAAATGGAAGGTGGAGGAGCACAATTTCTCTAACATCCACCGTGATGTCGTCATGGAGGAGTGGAAGAGGACTCCAGTGGCAACCTGTGAAGCTCTGGTGAACTCCATGCCCAAGAGGGTTAAGGCAGTGCTGGAAAATAATGGTGGCCACACAAATTATTGACACTTTGGGCCCAATTTGGACATTTTCACTTAGGAGTGTACTCACTTTTGTTGCCAGTGGTTTAGACATTAATGGCTGTGTGTTGAGTTATTTTGAGGGGACAGCAAATTTACACTGTTATACAAGCTGTACACTCACTACTTTACATTGTAGCAAAGTGTCATTTCTTCAGTGTTGTCACATGAAAAGATATAATCAAATATTTACAAAAATGTGAGGGGTGTACTCACTTTTGTGAGATACTGTAGGTGTATTAAAAAGGTATACCATTAATGAAACCTATGATTTATATATTTGACTGTGTAAATTTAGCCTTAGAGAAAACGACATATATTTAAAGGTGATCCTGACCTTACAGATTACAGACTGTCTTTTACACACACACACACACACACACAAATCCTGTTCTAGCAAAAATGTTTAGTAGTAATAAATCTTCATGTGTTTTGGCCTTCAGAAGTTGTGATATACTAGCTCTGTTAAATGAAATGCTTAGGTCATATTGCCTTGACCCCACAGAACAATTCTCTCAAATTAAACACATGCAGTAGCAACACTCATTAGACACTCTTCATTTCAAGCCTCAAAATGATGCATGCACTGAAAGATTTTATAAGACATGTGCTCTTCTAAAATGGTCATGTGTACGCTTATGTCCACCTGCATTCTCTCAATGGAGTCAGACTCTGCACAGGCTTTGAAGATGAGGTATGTGTGCTCCATGTACTCGCTGATTCTCTGCAGAAAGCTTAGTGGCTCGTTGAACACAATGGGCATGGTGATCTTAGACAGCTCCTGTGACAGGAACACAACTCTTGAGTTCAAAGCCACAACAACTGAGAGGAACACATTAAAAAAAAAAATCACTAGTTATTGTGTCTGATGGCCTCACCAGTCCTATACATTTCTTCAGGATGCTCCATACGCTGAAGTTATTTCTGGAGAACATGGGGGCAGGAAGGGTTGACCTGAAAAGGTAAAGTCACACCCACATTAGCACCATCATGCAGCATGTACAGTACCATGACAGCTGGCAGATTTTCAGAAGAGACAAGCTAACACCCATGGAGGTGAATCCAGCCAAGGAATCCGACTCTACCTGCGTTTCTTGATTCCATTCTCTTGTACAGTGCCACTGTTCTTCTCAGCACCAGCATCAACTACCGCATCTTTAAAACTGGCTTCTGAAGTGCCCTCACATGACTCGTCTGAATCCAAGCCTGTCGCACAAAAATAAGCCTTATAATGGGTCAGACTGAGATGCGCAGTCATACCTGAAAAGTTGTATAACGTCTTGTACAAAATCGGTGCGTCACATTCACTTACTTTCATTGATACTGACACATTAACAACACAACCGAGAGATCACATGTAATGCCAATAAGAGAATACGTGTAGATAAATGCATAGCTGAAAATATGCACAGACACATGTAATGCCACTCCGTACATTCCCCTCACTCACACACACACACACACACACACACACACACACACACACACAGAGAGAGAGAGTCGGAGAGTCTGGACTGAAACCAAAGCACTAATTACAGCTGAATGTCTCACAGCAGCACCACAGCTCACTCACATCCTTCAGAGGCTCCCAGAGGAGAACCATTGATAATGACAATGACAATCTCCTTTAGAAAATTAGGAAGACTTCAATTCAACCCCCCTCTCCCTATTAAGAAAGAAAGAATGCCCTAATTGGCATTTGCTAGGGACTAACGTAACGCAGCAACCAAGCTCTAGCCTCAAAAACTCTAGCATAAAGCTATTTCCATGACCACCAAGGCTCAGGGTAAAAGAACAAAAGTGGTGACTTGATACAGAGGAGTATTCGCTGGGTCATTTCGACCTTTTCTTATCAAGTACAACCTGACTGGAACAAAGAATTTAGAAACATTATAAAGCTTTAATGGTCTGTTTCTCCCTTTCATTGATTTATCTATCTTTTTTTTTTTTTTTAATCTCAATGTAAGCAGCCGTGACAGGAGCTGTCAGCCAGTCTGGTCAACGCTGCTACATTATTAACGGCATGGGCAAAGAGGAAAGGTAAGATGATACCCAGGTGCCTGGCTATTGTCATCCACTGGCCTGCTAAAAGCAAACAAACAGCCTTATGGGGCTAATTTAGAAGGAGCAACATTCAAAAGGTGTGCTAAAGAGAGTTAAGAGAAATGAGGAAAGTCATTGAGGGAGGTGCTGGAAGTGCTGTTTAAAAGCAGCCACAATGTTGCTACCGAGTGCCCTCTGGAAGTATGCTAGGTCCATCTTACATTTTTGACTTACAATTTCCAGGAATATCTACAGAATCATAATTAATAGAAACTAGAGATACACCGATACTAAATTCCTCAGCCGATACCGATAACCGATTATTCAGAGTGATATCGGCCGATAAAGATAACCGATAGTTCTGCCTTTTATGCCTTCTAGTAAATTAATAATTCATTTAAAAGAATTCTGAAGGAAATGCAAATAAAAACTTTATTCTCTCTATTTCAACAAGTTGTTTCACAGTAACTGGTCTTATAAACAGAAAACACTTTACTCTAATTAACATGAACACATGAACTAAATTCTTAAGATTAAAGTAAGATTTTTTAACTTATTGAATGTTATTTATTCATATTAACATTGACTGAATTCTAAAAACCTCCTGTTAGTCTCACACTCACTTACCACAAACAAAAGCATTTCTACTTCATCACTGACATCTAACATATCAATATAATATATATAAATATATAATATCAACTTTTTTATATATTAACATTAAGTGGATATGAAATATACAACTCTGCAAATATATTTTTCTGTACAATATATACTTTTTTGTCAACTCATCTTCATTTAAATCTTTCAGTGTTGTACTGGCCCTTTAATTCAGTGTGAGGGTGAGCGGGCAGCGTGGCTAAATAAATAAATAAATAAATAAATAAACAAACAAACAAACTCGACGCCGAAACTCCCGCTTCAGTGCTGCTCACTGCCGGTGTAAAATTTTAACGGTACAGAGATTACAGACTGCAGTTTGTCGTCATTCCACACAAGAGACATCTTTACACACAAAACTGCCTTTTCGGTGCACCTCTAATAGAAACGTTACTTATTAAACAATAAATCTCATACCATTTATTTAGCAGCTATGCACCTTGCAAGCAACGACTGTCAACTAGCATGTTACCAAACAGCCCGACTCACCACGGCTTGGTGTCGCTCACCCTATTCGTCACATAACTCTAATCATGAATGTAGACTTTCTGTGGACGTTTTTCGATTCAAAATTCAAATAAACCATTTTGAAATGAAATCAGGCATGTCTCATTTAACGTGAACGTGCTGCATCCCTCTCTTTTTCTCTTCCTCTCTCTCAAGTGAAGCAATAAGCACAAGACACGACGAGTTTGTGTAAATGGAAGCACACGCACTCAAACAAGCGTGACAATATGTCGACCTTTAGCTGTGCATCCATGGCTGAATCTCAAGTCTTTCTACACTATGCGTGAGGGCACTAGGTCGGGCGTTCAGCTCTGTTACATTATACCCTATCAAGAACATGAACAAAATCATTTGAATATTTGCCCTAACTAGAAGATGGTGGATTTTACTTAAATCGCACGGAAGTAACTTTACTCAGGGTAAATAAATGAAAAGGAATCTAAAAACATTTAATTAGTGCTCAAAAAGTGAGAAACTTTGGCAGTCACTACACCAGCCTTCTGCTGAACATTTTTCAGCTGGCAGAAAACAGAGTTCATCCAGATATATTTATCAGGAAGTCTGTTCAACTGCCTTTGCCCAATCAGTGTTCTGCTCTATTCTGCTCCACCTGTGCGTCATTCTGTCAGGTCACACCGGCCGGTGTAAAGGCTCTATATGAAGCATTGAGAACACACCATATTAAATTACTTATGAATGCACCTTGGCCCATGTTACTCATGTTGACTAATACAATTTTCCAGAATTATAATTACTTATATTAATTACTTATTAAACTAATGACCTAATTCCACCTGCTCACTTGTTATGAAATGTTTTATGCTTTGTATAAGAGGTATTCAAACTGTGGGGCACAGCAGGGATGAGGTGCAAGAGGAAAAATACCAAACATTTTGGAAAAAACACTGGGCATAAGAGTTAAAATTTTTTCCATTGCATAGTACTGTAAGCAAATGAGCCAACTGAGATTTGTGCAAGGTGTTTTGAACTCTCCGAAATTAACTGGCACACTGTGGAAGCCCCACCCTACCTACCATTGTACACTAGTAATGTTTTAGCCTATAATTTTGCAAATAATGTTAATGTGAACGATAACTGGACAGTGATTAGAAAATGCTATTTGTTTGATTTGCTTTTAAACTACAACCACAATGGATCGATGACAATCATGTAATAACGGAGCATTGGAAAATTTCCCAGGTACCGAGTGAATTTCGGACTGATCGCTACTCACCTGTGACGGCATCATAGAACTCGTCCTCATTGTTCATTGTATTGTCGGACAGCCAGCGCGAGCCACTAGAACATGGTCCCTCAAGGATGCTTGACTGATGTTCCTGACCGCACGGCTTCCGCTCCAACTCCACCTGTAACAGGTAAATATTCGTCAGCACGACAATAAATCAAACAGAAATAGCGATACACGATGCCTTTTGTACACCCCTTACATTCATTTCAATTTTAGAGTACACAGAACTGCTGGATCTGGATCATTTGTGTAATTTGCGCTTCCAAGCATCACTTTTACTATATGCACAACAATTAATTTTAGGAAATAGTGAGTCTCCTCCCTTAGGCAGGTATTTTGGAACATGCATGCTAGAAAACTGATCTTTGGACTCCATCACCACCCAGTACACGCTGGCCTGTGTGTCTGCAACTGATGGACAGATAAGCTAACAAGAGCGAAGAACATTATGTGGACCTTGATTCCTGTAATCAAACCTTGCGAGAAGGCTTCTGCTAAGAAAACAGTTTAGCATGTCATCCTGGAGGAATCCTTCCCTCTGCTTCATTAAATGTAACTATGCATGCATATAAACCTTTGAGTATATCTGCATTTGTTTTTTGGTCTGGTGAATATCACTGGTTGCCAGATAAGCAAGTAAGTATGTATTTATACATGAACAAGTGATGTATTTATATGAGGACAAATGCTGTGTATAGATAAAATCATACTGCTCTACTACAACATTGTAGTAAATCACACATGAAGTGCAGACAATAATAATAATAATAATAATATTACAGAAATGGATGTGTTCTGTCAACTAGGAGTTGGTGATTTTACAAAGATATATCACGATATGTGAAGACATTTTGTTGAAACACTATATGCATTACAACATATAGGTTTGGCAGCAAAGCGGTAGCAATGCATATAAAAAAAAACCGTGGCCAAGTTGATTTCAATGATACTTTTACTTAAATGTTTACAAAAATAAATGCTTTATGACTGAAAAGCAGGAAAGATTATTTTTTTAGTCTGTAAAAATGACCGTTCACAGTTTTAAAGATTCAGAACAAACTTTTGCATAAAATCAACTGTTTCCAATCAGAGTTGTAATTGTTATTATTAAAAAATATATATACTAGAAAAAGTTATTTCAATATCTCAGGACATTGGATTGTGACATGATGCATCATGGAACCAATATCACATTATTCCCTGGCCTTAGTTACTCAAACCCAATTTAATGGTGCTAAATACTTCTCTGAACAGCACGGGAGGTCTAATGAGAGAGTGTGAGAGAGACACCATCATGTGGTGCAGCGCATCAGATGAAACATCTCCAGAGATGCATTCTGAGATAAAGCTGAACCGTGTTGGGCTTGAACTCTGAACCCTGTTAATATTTCTAAGCTGAATGACTGAGCTTGATTATGTCAGATCTACAGTGTAGGTTCATTTGAGCTCTCTTGTTCAGTGGGTCCATCAACGCTGAAAAGCAGCTGATAGAGGCGCTATTTGCCAGCGAAGGAAACTATTTTTTGAATAACCACCAACAGGTACTGTATGCTGTGTCGAGATAAGACGTATCCGATGCTATCTTGGATTTAACGCTACACGGTGTCCTGACATGAGACATGGTCATAGTGTTCCAACAATCCAAATGGTTTTGCCGTGTATCAGTAAAGAAAACCACAGAAAACTGCCTACTATATAAACTGATCCCTCTGCTAAATACAAAAGCACAGAATTATGGGACTGCCCTTGGCAGGAAAGAATACATGCCTTGTTACGATAATGATAATGAGTCTTTATTTATCACATATACATATGCACAGTGAAATTCTTTTCTTCACATACACATAGCATGACACATAGCATGTCAGGAAGCTGGGGTCAGAGCACAGGTTCAGCCATGTACAGCACCTCTGGAGCAGAGAGGGTTAAGGGCCATGCTCAAGGGCACAACAGTGGCAGCCTGGCAGTGAACCCTGACCTTCCGATCAGTAACCCAGAGCCTGGCAGTGCTGGGGCTTGAACCCCCGACCTTCCGATCGGTAACCCAGCGCCTTAACCGCCAAGCCACCACTGCCCCATTTTTTTTACATATACAAAAACAAAACAAAAAAAAATTGAAATAATTTCAATTCTAAGCATATGCAAACTTCAGGCCAATGATGTAGGACATGTTTTAAAACACATAACCCTGCTAAACTTAACTGATTTCATATGTCATAATACAAGGCTGACTGTCACTGCACAACTAATTCACAGGTTTAAAGGGTAAAGATCAGGCTTACCCACTCACAAACAAAGAGAAATGACTCTACAAGATATCAGCCCAGGTGTCTGTTCAGTGGAGCCACTTATGGCCAGGCACGACAAAAACAACGGGCACCAAAATACAATGGAGCATTAATGTGGCTACAATGGGATGGAGATCAGTGCTGAACGTTTGCCCTTCTCCGAATCCTGATACATTATTAACACTGAAGTTTCAATGATTGTAGCATGATTAGAAATTCAACTTGTAACATGATTAGAAATTCTGGTGCTAAATTGTTAGCTGGTGCCACCCCCCACCTCCATTTTGTCTGCTGTACTGACATCACAGGAGGACGTTGCTAGCACTGTTACATTGGTATTTAATTGGAGAAAGGTTTCAGCGAGATCAAACCTAAGACATTGTCAGCTTTAACTCTTAGTTCCTAAAAACAAGCAAGAAAAAGCTTTTGTTCCTACTCACCATTGTCCAGCGACATTCAATTTCACATTAATCAGGAGTCCAATGTAGACGTAGTATGAACAGAGAAGTTCAAGAAAGCAGTGCAGCTATAGGAGTCACGGCAGAGAATCGGCTCAGCTTGTTAGCAATATACTAGATGACGAGCACGATGATGTCAATGCATTATCAGTATAAATGTGGAAGCTTTTGAAACTGTTTATGCATGTCCTATGTACAGGTGAGGAGGCGAGAGAGCTGAACAAACTAAGATCTGCATGTTTCAATACATCACTGGTTTTCATTAACAGAATTGGGAACAGTTTCTTCCAATCAGTTGTCAGCCTTCTGAACTCTGAACTCAGGGGCTGAACTGTACACCCGACATTCTGACCCATATAAAAAAAAAATTCATGTGAATAACCTCATTGGAAATATATTTACTGAAAACAATGTTGATGTGTTCAATACTTATTTCCCCCACTGTACTCAGTGCTTTAATAGCTTACCCCTAAACCACCCACATCTCTGCCGTGCAGTTTATCTTAGTATTCGGAGCTCTGCGTGGATGAGTAAAACTCGATCGGAAACCGAGTCCAAATGCCCTGTCGAATGACACCTGGCTAAATAAACCCAGCCTCAGCAGTGTGCAGGTGCTGCATTGTCTGTCAGGTCGAAACACAAGAGGCCTCATTTGAACCTGGAGGGATGAGCAGCTTCTACCGTGCGTCAGTTTGCGCAAGCAAACAAACAAACACAGAACCTAATCTCAATTCCAAACATCATGAACTTCACACTGTCACTGCGATCACAATGTTTCTTAATTCAGAGAAATGTTCACTCCCACGCTGTGTGGCAAACCGTGTGCTGCTACAGTAGGAGCTACAGAGTACTGAGCTTTTGCGGTCCGTTTTAATATTTTTGATCTTTATACAACTAAATTACATCTGTTGATCACACAAATATGAGTATCGCCGGGGACAGGAGGAACGTTCGAATACAGGAAATGTGGGGAAATGTGTTGCTTGATTATGCATCCAAATCCACACACCCAGGCCGATTACATTTTCCTCTTTTACGGACACTTCAATAATTAAACTAGGAATGTCCCTAGTGTAGGACCTCAGCACACAAGATCTTAAGCATAACATCACCCCTTCACATGAGCCTTAAATCATGAGCCCCTGTGTGCAGACTTTGGGGCACCAAGCCAATGACAGCTCACGGCTGATTGCTGGGATTTCACTGTCTTGTGAACAATGGATGATCCCTCACAGATTAGCAAACCTCTCCTCAAACTCATTGATCTAGGCCACAGCTGATAACTTTGGGAAAGGGGGGGGGGGGGGTTTCACCCAAACAGGCCCCAAGGACAATCAACACAGGCAAAGCCCTTTGTTCTCTTACTCATTTGACTTTGACACAGTCCTTATTACACCTTTGTCACACCAACTGAATCAGGACACCTCATATATTCAAAAAAGACCAAGGACTGCAAGAATAATACAATAACAACTGAAATTGCCCATTTTCTTCAGTGTGTTGCCTTGTAATTATCATGCTCGTAACCTCAAAGTTGCATTTAGACATGTGATTGTTTAACATGCATGAGTATGATTGATTATGGATATAGATGTGTGATTAATTATTAGTCATGTGTTAACAGCGGCCAACATATGTCATATTTGGTACGTGTGTGTTCCTTGTGTGACTTCCTGAAAGATGGGAGTAAGGAAACTCGGGTAGCAGGTTGTTAGGTATGTACCAACAGTTGGGACTAAAAGTTTAATCCACACTCTATAAATGAAATAATGTAACCACAAAGACAATGGACTGAGTAAAGTCATGGGCAGAGAACGTAGCTACACCCCTCCCTAACTTCATGCTGATCGGAGTAAAACCTTTCAGGTTCCGCCCAGCTCGGAAGAGTTAAGAGCCTTGGACACCATGAAAACAATGAGTCTCTCTTCTACCAACGTTTTTCAAAAGGTACTCCCCAATCAACATCTTCAGGGAGTCCTCATCAACTAACAACAGCTGCAAGAGTCTTCTTCAAACCCACATCTTAAGGAGTTCTCTTCAACCAACAGCTTCCAGGAGTTCTCCACTCAACCTCTTCAGGAGTTCTCTCTTCAACGAACATCTGCAAGAGGGCTCTGCAATCAACGTCTGTGTGAACTGGTTTTGGCAAAGCTTCCTAACTCCAGTCGTGAAAGAACCAGAAGAACTGCCGCCAAGCCTACGAGACCCCACTCCATTCACCATTCTGAGTGGTCCTCCTAGACGCCGCTCAAAAGCAACCAGACCAGTTGAAGCTGGTGTATTTAATAGAACCCTTCTAAAACGAGGTGAAAATGAAATGAATTGTTGATGGTTCATTCAGGTCGAGGTCTAAGAACAGCGTACAGTGTTAAAACTAGGGAGCCATTCATTCTCCATCAAAACTACCTTCACCCCCTTTGTTTGTATGTGTGCGTGTGTGCTGATGTGTTGGTTTAAACTCTGTGTATTCAAGTAATTTAATAAAGCCTCATCTGATTTTAATAGCAAATGTCTCGTCTATATTTAACATTTATTGTCTTAAGTTGTCCGATCTTGTTACTGTGCTCATAAATTATGTTTAACATCAGCATATTATTACCACATAAGTAGCCACAGGATTAATATCCTACCAGACTTAAGATATATTAAGGGACATTCGTCCAGTTGATCAGCTGTTGAAATATTATGTTTGCACATATCCCCATTTTTGAGCTCAATCTAACAAAAGGAAAAGCTAATTTTCCCAACACTAGTCAACTTTAGCACAAGCACCTATACAGAGCAACTTACAGATGTACATTGAAGACTACCAAAAAACATCCTCACACTAGTACAAATAGTATATGGTCTAAAAATACTATAACACTAAAACCCTGTTGCACAGGAGTAGTTGTTGTTTTTTTTTTTATTATTGCACTAAGGTTGAAATGTATATTCATCATCACAACTATAGGGAACTCTATGGGAAGAACACGTCATCTTTCCCAAAAGAAAATTGCTGATTCAAGCTCCGTGCTGCAATGAAGTCAGTCTTCCTGACCCAGGGTGAGCATGTACAGCGTGCGTATGTGAGCTTGGATGGCAAGTAAACCTGTATGAAAACACGCTTGCTAGTACCAGAACTAGCCTCTACTGATTTACTTCATTTATGTCCTTACTTGACAAGATACACAAACATCTACAAGCTGCAAATGAGGCAGTGCTCCCATTCACCTGAAATAGGATGAGAGCGTGAATAACCATTGTAATAAAAAAAAAAACTTTAAAAAAAAACCTACACAATTCCAAACATATAAGGTGAACATGTGTGATTAACTATGTACATGAACCGTGTACAGTGATGCAAATAGGTTTGCATAAGCACAAAGGTCAGGACTGTTCCTGTTACAAAGTCAACTGAAACTCTTGCACAAAACACTAGACTGACACTCACTCTGTTCACACTTCTTCAAATCACATGCCGACTTTTATACACAACTGTGTCACATAAATCAAGCTTAGGGTACGCACATGACGAGGCATAGCATGAATCAGCAAGTTCAGGCACAAGACATTGATGCACAGACAACTGTACACACCTTCACCCTGACAGACCTGCCCACCCATATACCCACCCACACACACGCGCGGGGTGCAACATTAATCCTCTCTGGAATGTTTGTGGACCATACCCACCTCTCTAAAGCTGCCTTTAACACTTATCAGCAACAGGAGTGCACAATGGGAACCTGAGGAACAATGAGGTGCAAGACACAAGTGACCTGCAGGACTGAGCATCACAAGTGACAGTTTGATGCTTCAGTATTTAATATCACTTTTAGGTTTAAGAGCATGGTGGTACAGCAGGTAGCACTGCTACCTCACAGCTCCAGATTCTCCAGTTTGATCCTGAGCTAGTGTTAATGTCTGTGTGACATTCTGCGTTGTTCTTCCTGTGTTTGAGTGGGTTTCCTCTGGGCTCCACTCACCTTCCAAAAAACTGGTAAGTGATTTGGCAACTCTGAATATTGTGTTTGTGTGTGTGTGTGTGTGTGCACGCATGGTGCCCTATGATAGACTAGTGTCCCATTCAGGGTGTATTCCCACCACATGCCCAGTGTTCCTGGGATAGGCTCCAAAGCCACAGTGACAATGACCTGGATAAAGTGCTTACTGAAGATGAATGAATGAATCTCCAAGTTGAAATCTTCAGTCATTTAGAAGCTCCACCTGAGTTTCAGAGTCCTCTGGAATATAATACTGGGGTCAAGAGGAGTTCGTTTAAAGCGTCATGAAACACTAAACTACATTTTCTGAGATTTTAACAGAGGCGTTTGTGTCGCACATCATAAAAGACAATCTTAGCATCCGTTAATTTTAATTGTAGGAGAAAACTGGTTCATTTTGAGCTTTTTTTCCCCCCCACTATTTCCGTCTTCCAGGTTTAAAATCTTGTCCTGTCACAGGAAGTGACATGGCAATGTACTATAGTACTTCGATGACGTGTCAGTGTCTCAATTATTCATGAGCCTGCGTGTTCTTATCCTATGGGAAGATGCTGTCTCTTAATTATTCATGACTGCACGTGGTGCTTTCCTACAGATGTAGTAGATGAGAGAGGCGTTCAAATGGGTCGGAGGTGTCTGTTTCAGTGGTGTAAGTGTTCGAGTGCGTTTTCTCGGGAGAGCTATGAGAATTGGAGAAAGGTGGACGTCGGACTTGCTCATGAGAGCAGTTTGCATCTACACAATGATGCGGTACTAAGTCTCGAGGACTTTTCCATCCCTTCAAATGAGGTACGTGTCTAATTTTTAACCACGAAAGGTTTACTTGCCTTTTGAGCTAATTAAACCGCTTAAAGCTCCGCGGCCATCGCGTACAAAACTATGCAATGAGAGTCCGCGTTGAAGGGAAGAGCCTTCGCCTTTTATTCATGAAATGCTTGAGCCTATTAGCTAGCTACCATTCAGACACTTCTCCCATCCGCACTGCCTCCGGTTGTGTTATGTTTTCCTCCATAGTCAAGCCAGGGGCTAATGCTTCAAATAGATAGGGTAGAGGACCTGCACTGCTATCTACTGCGTCTCCATTTAGCCCTGGGGATTCAGGAGGAGAGAAGTCCTCTGCCTCATCTGCAAACTTTGTCACTATCCATCTTTATTGTGAGTGTTCTGAAGGCTCACCCCCTCTTCCTCTCCTGCCTTTCCCTGCCACACCCCCTTCTTCTCACAGCCATCCATGCCCATTTAAGCTGCATTTTTCAAAAACATTGAGAGGTAGACTTGAGCTGAAAGAGGGAGGTTTCATGACCCTTTAAAAACAACATTCACTATTCCAAATTTGGAAGTTTAAAGAAGACGCTCACAATAATAAAGCATTAATACTTAAGACACATAATGTACTTGATATTTATTAGTGCAGCATTTACACGATCAGGTACAGGAAATGGAGGTAAAGCAACTCCACCCTATGAGACACCCTGCAATTAACCAGGGCTGGGCGATAAGCTGATAATATCAAGCTCATGATAAATTACATCCCAAGCAATTTTATGAGAGATCAGTTTTATAGGACAAACCAGTTGTAATAAGTGGCTGGTCTCTTTTGTTTTGCTCTTTTTGTACGTCAGTTGAGTTTTCAGATGTTAAAGTGCACCTATTATGGTTTTGAAACGTGCTTAATTTTGTTTTAGATGTCTCATACAATAGATTTACATGCATCCAAGGTCAAAAAATACTTTAATGTGCTCATAATTTAAATTGCAGCATCACCTTTTTCCCCCCAATTTCACAAACGACTCATTAAAAGATCCGTTCTAAAGGATTCATTCTAAACTCCTCCTTTCAGAGAGCATACTCTGCTCTGATTGGTCAGACATCCCAGTCTGTTGTGATTGGTCTACACCTGTCAGCGTGTTTCAAAAAGGAAACGCCCACTACCATAACGACTTTCAGCTCCGTCTGTCAGTGAGCAGCCGAGGAAGTCCAGAGGCACGGCTTTTTGTTACAAACCTAGGTAGGTTAGTACAGGAAGTGAGTCTGGAATTATTAATGACTCGATTCAGCTGTTCAGAAATGGTTCCTTCTTTTAGGAGTCAATAACTGTCTTGCCATCTTTGGTGTTCCACCTCAGCATCAGCCTCTGAACTATAAAGAAGCTAGTGTTGTGGCTTTTGCATCGTTACTTGCTCGGTGCAGAATATTGCTGTCTTGGACCTCTCCACAACCCCCCTCTATATCAGTCTGGCTTAAAGATTTAATGCTCTTTTTAAAACTTGAAAAAATCAAGTATAACATCAGAGGCAGGGGTGAATCATTTTTGGGAAAATGGCAACAATTTATTACCTACTTCAATGATGTACACACCCTGGAGGTGTATTGAGGAAAGGTAGATGGTAAATACTAATCATCTTGGCTTTTTTTTTTTCTCTTCATTTATTTGTTTGTTTGTTTTTCTGGTTGTTTGTTTATTGTTGTTGTTTTTTGTTTCCCCCTTTCTTTCAGTTTTGGCTGTGATTATTTTGTTGGGGTTGTTGGATGGGGTGTAATAATATGTAAAATGCGATTTTCCAATAAAAATTCTATGATAAAAAAAAGGAGTTAATAACTGTCATGCGCTTTGATTTTTGAAACTTTGCAGACTTTTTTTTTTAACATTCAAACAGCTCTATAACACACTACATGAAAGGTAATATTTGAAAATACCATAATAGGTGCACTTTAAATTAAAATATCATTGAACTTGGTACTTCAAAAAAAACAACAAAAAACACACACACGACAACTCTGAGTCAAAACATCTGAAATAAAAAAAGGTCCCATAATAAGCTAGAATATTATTATACACATTTGAGTTTAATATTTAAAGCCCTGACCTAAGATATGTTGAGCTGATGGCTGTTATATTAATTCCCAGCAATGTCCTTAAACTGCTGTATGGACAGTATCATGATTATCTTCTGAGTCACTCTAAAGACGTGTCAAAAAAACCAAACTTACAAACAAGTCACATTATAGAAATGAAGATGTAATATGAAATAAATTCACAAGTGAAGCCGGTTAACTTACCACTATCCACAACAACCGAGACAGTAACAGCACACAGCTGCAGCAGAGTTTGTCCAGTAATGCTGTTTATAAAAGGAGAGCGAATCAATACTAACAACTCACAGCATATAGTCACTAGAGTTCAACAACAAGCAGCAGCCTGAGCTTTCAGCTAGTTATCTCGCTAGCTGTGCTAATGTAGTTTCGCATCACTCCAGTTCAAAGCAGAACGTATTTAACTAATAATGCTAAATATTACAGTAAATAACAGTAAATGTCTCTCTGTCGCTTCTACACAGCAGCGGATGCTCGCATCAGAAGTGCTAAAGCGCGATAGCTAAAGCTAAACAGCAAGCTAACTTACAATCTTCTGAGAGTTCTGAATCTTCTGAGGGTTCAGACTGACAGACATGGTTTATCTGCACGTACGCTCGTGCGCTTTAAAAAACCTCAACAAAGCTGAAGTGGAAAAGTTAGATAGTTCATTTCCTACCTGTGCTGATTTGAACGTGATGTAGTGCAGCGCCTGGTTCACACTGAATCACACGGAGTGCTGGGACGCTAACGCAGTTGACACAGAGACGGAAGTGACTGAAGTAGGCGGGTTCACTGACACGCGGATTGGCCAATCGGATTCGCTGGACTTTGTCGCCTGACATCATTCGGGCCACGTCACAGTGTTGGTAGTGATAAACGGAACGGTTTAGGGCGGCGCAGTGGGCAGTGTTCCAGCTCAAGGGTCTCGGGTTCAATACTGAGCTCGGGTTAACGTTTGTGTAGAGACTCACATGTACTTCCTGTGTCCGTGTGGGTTTTCTCTGGATTCTTCAGTCTCCTCTCACCTCAAAAAATGTGCCAGTGGGTGCATACTCTACTCTAAATTGCCCCTAGGTATGAAGGTGTAACCAGTCTCTGCGATGAACTGGTGTCCCATCCAGGGCGTACTGTATTCCCATCATGTTTCAGTGTGCCCATGATAGGCTCTGAATCCATCCCTGAACAAGTTTTATCAGTTAGGTAACTTCTACATTCAAGTTCATCCATCTGTGTGTTTTTGGGCCGGATGGTAATGCAGCAGTTAGTATTGCCGTCTCACAGCTCCAGGCTTGGGTTACTGCCAGTCTGGAGTTTCACATGTTCTTCCCATGTTAGATTGGGATTCCTCTGGGTTGCCCCGAGAGCTGTGTGTAAATGTGTGTTTGTGTGTGCGTGATACCCTGCAACAGACTGGCATCCTATCCAGGGTGTGTTCTCACCTTGCATCCCAGATCTATTTGAACCCTGATCAGGATGAGGTGCTTACTAAAGATTTTGTCAGGCAAGTCACATCTACATACAAGTTCATCTATTTGTTTTTGTTCTGATAATCTCTATTTTTTATATCATCAAATAATTTGTTACATTGAGCTATAATGAAGTCACATAAATCCTGAAAACTACTGCCATGACTGATCGTATCGTATAATTGATGCATTATTAATGAGAGATAAGTTTGTTCCGTGTGTATGATCCTTCTTGTTAATAATGTAAGCAGGCATCACTGATACACGCTTCTCTTCTTGTGTACAACAAATAGAGCGGCACACCATGACCTTCAGTGACCCTGGTGCTAATAAGAAAACATTCATGAGTGCAAAAGGGAGACCAAGTGAGAAACACAGAGACACAATGAATGTAAAGGTCCTCAAGATCCTAAGAAATGGGACAATATAACTTTGAAGAATGACTTGAACTGTTTGTATATTTGGAATGTAGTTAAGTGAGTGTTCGCTGGATTGAGATGGACTGATGAGAACTGAATGAAGACAAAGACAATTCAGTAATTTCATCAGCAGCCTTCTCTCTCTTTTGCCAGTTCTTTAAATTTAACTCTAAACAGAGGACAGTTTTAGCTGTTTTTGCCCCCTCAATAATTATACTCCCCATTAAACAACAAAACAAAACAGTGTTTAAAACCACTTTGCCACAAAAGAACACTGTCCTGAAATCCACAATTATTGATTGCTACTGAGTCATTGCTCCAAAGATTTGTGGAAGTTTGAGGAACACAGAGCAAAAGATGAAAGAAAGGCTTTCATCCAGCATTACACACGGCAATTACACCCACTGACTCTGCACAATATAGCATTGTTCCCTACTCATTAAAAACAGCCCAAATCTGTCTCTTTCCTACCCACACTGAAACATTTCCTTACAGTTGACTTTGGATTTTGCATTATCACCGAACACATAATCGAATTGTGTGTGAGAAAAAGAAAAAAAAAACTTTTTCCTTTTTTTTCTTATCTTATGATTATCACAGTTCACTTCTAAACATCTTAGACCTCTTGTGCCCCTTTTCCATCCTTGCAATTGTACTTTCTAAAAGTAACCACTAGATGGAGCAAGAGCGCTGCTTACGCCATTACACCATTCATTTCCCATTGGCTCTGTCCAAAACACATTACTATACAAAAGTGTGGTCTATAATTCTATACTACATCACATTCCTTAACCCTCCCATTATGTTGGGAAAAAAGTTACATCCATTATGTAATGGGTCAAAATGACTTCCACACACAAATCAGCAAAGAACAGCTTAAAACAGTAAACCTTTATTATGGCTTGTCCTCAACAAATGAAATATTTGCATATAAGTTCATGACCTTAAATGAGGAAAGTCAAAAAATTTCAAAGAGAAAAAGAGAGATTAACCAGTATTTCAGACATCTCAAATGTGGAAATGGGTCAAATTGACCCATAACATAATAGGGTGGTTAATAACTTGTGTCTAGGATAATTAATAACTTATTTATTAGTTCAAATGTATTGTCTTTATGTGTTATTGATCAAACATCTGTAACCTCTATATCCACAAAAGTATGTGAAATATCTTCCTGAGATTTTGGACTGAGCATGTTTGTTGAATTTTTCTTTTAAAAATTGATTAATTTTTTTTGTCATATCAGAGGAAGAAAATGTCTGTCTATTAGAAAAACACACTGGTCAAGCTCAAGCTAGTATAACCTAATAATCCTGACCAAACATTTCACATGTGGTGTAGGAACTTTGTCCACCCTGTCACATGACATATTTACATCACTAGAGAGTATTCGTAATAGTTGATTTTTTAACTAGTAATTATATTTTCTAGAAGACTTGATGTCCCCGTAACTATACCACACTCATTAATGAATTTAATAGTGACTGTTTTCATCAAATATTCAGCAATTGTGTTCCCCCCCCCCGAAGATGCTCTGAAATGTCATTACATTTTTCACAGTAAAAATGAAAATCCACAGAATTTGATCACAATTTTTATTTTTGCTTTATTCATCAGTCTTAACAAAACAATCAGCATAAAAATATGCATAATTATTTAACAACATTAACATATTATGATGACAAACGTGTGATATAACAGGCTGGACCACAAGTAAACAGGGTGGCCAGGCCACAATTGTAAGCTATTTGGTTAATGTCCAAATAATTATTTAATAATATAATTTTATTACATTATGCTTATTATTGTCTGCCTCACTCTTTGTTTCTTAGTATTTGCATATTTATGTCTGATGGTGTCAACTAGAGATGGATTAAATAAAAGGGATTTGCGAACAGCAGAGTTCACAGGGCAATGTGGAGATTTGTGTTTTTCTGACAAGCGTTGAAATCTCTTCTTATATTTGTCCTTTTTCTGTTTTTCTCTCAGTAGCTGGTTCCTCAATTTTTCAATTTCTTTCTGTTGTTTTATTCTCACTTTCCTAGCTTGCTTCTTTCCTTAATTACATTGCCTAGAAGCAGTAAATAAATGATCACTATACAGCAAACAGTCAAGGAAAGTATTAAAAATGTGATAAGAAAACAGTTCAATTGTGCAATGTAAACACTAATGTAAGTAGTGTATCGGAGTAAGCGCAGCGAGTAAGACATAACCATTAATAGGGCTGTGACCACAGTGAGTGCTGTGAGTGCCAGGTGCGGTGGTGTCACATCACACGCCATGTTCATGTTTCTGTTTGAGTGGGCACTATGACATGTACAAAGTACAACGTTTTGTATATAAGTGTACTGTAATAATAATAACAGTTGCTACATTCATTTGTATTTATAGCCTAGCATATAGAGGGAGATTTCATATTAATACACAAATTACATAATCATAATCAAACACCTTATATGATGTTGTCTGTTAGTTTGGTGCGGGTTTGTTTGAGCGGCAAAATCCAGTCAGGCGAATTCTGCTATTTCACTTCGGGTTCTGCTGCTGCAGTGGATCTTGTTGGAAACCAAATGTTACATCGGCGATCGGGGAACATTTTGGGTTCATTTTTTGGGGGGGGGGGGGGGGGGATAAGTGTTAAAAGGGCAAACACTATGCGGGTCAATCACAATACCGTATCCCACAGCGCCCTCGGCCAGCTTCTCATTGCAACAACACGACATAACAAGGTTGTTTCATTCACGGCTGTTTCAGTGCTAAAATAAAGCCTCGTTAAATTTTTTTAAATGTAGGTTTTTGTTTAATTTAAGACTATAAAATTATAGTATTATTATTATTGTATAATATTATATTACATTACATAGTGATATTCATTTCACTAACCCCCCCACACCGTCACAGCTCTATTCATTAAACTCTTCTGTGTTTTTACACTGTGTAAAATATCTCAAACAACAAAATAATTTAATATACCGCATTCTGTCATCAATGCATAAAAACCAGTCTCTTATGTCTCAAGCCCCGATCCTCGCTTATTTGTAAAGCGCACATTTTCCTTATTCTTACCTTGAAGGACCTGGCTGTGGGGGTTCTTCAGGACTAGGAGAAGCGGTTGTCATTTCCTGAAGAGATGCCCTGGATCTGGCAATAGTGCTTGACTACTGACCTCCTGCTTTCTCTCCATTTCTTTCTTTGATATCGTTTTCCCCTTTCACTAAGGTCTGCAACCCTTTTTTCCCCATCTCTTCCCTGTCTTTTCTCCACTTCTCTTTCTCAAAATTGTGTCAGCCCTGTACACAATGGTGTACTCGTATCCACAGTGTGATTGCCCACCTCTATATACATGGAGATGCCATTTGTAGCACCTCTCTCATTTCGTTAAACAGCAATATCAGAGGTTTGTGATCCATCACAACAGTGAACTGTCTACCATACAAGTAAGTGGGATTTTTTTTACTCCAAAAATGACAGCTAGACCCTCTTTGTCCAGTTGAGAATAATTTTCTGCTGCATTTAATGTTCGTGAAACAAAATCTATCGGTCTGTCTGTTCCATCTTCCAGTTGATGCAACAGCACCACACCAACCCCATAAGGGGAAGCATCACAAGCCAGGATGAGGGGTTTAGTGGAATCATAGTGCACTAAGATGACAGACGACTGAAGAGGATTCTTTGACTTCACAAAAGCTTCTTGCTGCTTGCAGCCCCATGTCCATTTTTCATCTTTTCTCAGAAGTGCATGCAAGGGCGCAAACAAGGTTGAAGAACTGGGCAGAAATTTGTGGTAAGTTAATAACGAGCCTAAATAAGCCTTCAGTTCACTCTCAGTTCATGGTGTAGGAGCTTCTTTTACAGCTTGTACTTTTTCTGCTAATGGCTGTAATCCTGTGGCATTAATTTTGTGACCTAAAAATACCACTACTTCTCCCATGAACTCACACTTGTTCCTTTTCTGTCTCAGTCCACTCTTTTCTAGCCTACTCAGCACCTCATCCAAGTTCTGCAGATGTTCTTCTTCATTAGCCCCTGAGACTAAAATATCATCCAGATAAACTGTGACGCGTGTGATGTTTTGCAGAATCACTTCCATTGTGCGCTGGAAGATCGCTGGACTTGAAGCAACTCCAAATGGTAACCTGTTATAAGTACACAATCCCTTGTGCATGTTAATTGTAACATACTTCTTGGAATTTTTGTCCAGCATTATCTGCTGATACGCATGGCTCATGTCCAGTTTGGAGAATTTCTTTTCCTCCTGCCAACTGAGCAAATCAATCTTCTACCTTGGGAATTGGATTCTGCTCCACACTAGAGCTCGATTTACTGTGAATTTGTAATCTCCACAAATTCGGATAGAACCATCAGTTTCCTGACTGGAACAATGGGAGCTGCCCACTCTACAAACTGTACTGGTTCAATGATCTTGTCTTCCACCAGCCTCTGGAGTTCTCTCTCTACCAGTGGTCCCAACTCTTCTTTGAACACCTCAGATTGTCTCTCCCATACGTTAGCCAACTTAAGTCCTGGTACATTTGCTACTTTATTTACCAGATGAGGCAACAAACAATTTCCGTAGCCAACTTCTTCCCAACAAACTAGGCCCTGCACCCTCCACAACAATCATTGCCAGTTTCCTCTCTATATTCTGGGTCTGCACTGCCATGGTAGCCATTACAAGCACCTCCATTTTCTCACCTGTATACGTTTTCAGCAGGCAAGGGCTCAATTCTAGCATGTCTGTTTTTATCTTTGAATATTGATCTTTGCAGACGATTGTCACTCCACAGCTTGTGTCAACTTCAAATACCACCTCCATGCTATTCACTTGAATGGTTTGCATGATGGGAGCTTCTCTAGGTAAGTCTTGAAATACACTGTATATCGTGTTAATGTCACTTGTGTCGTCTTTTAAATGAAGATGAGTTGACAAAAAAGTATATATTGCACAGAAAAATATATTTGTAGAGTAGTATATATCCAGTTAATGTTAATATATATATAAAAAAGTTGATATTATATAGTACCAGTTTGATGTTCAGTGATGAAGTAGAAATGCTTTTGTTTGTGGTGAGTGAATGTGAGACTAACAGGAGGGTTTTTTTTTTTTTTTAGAATTCAGTCAATGTTAATATGAATTAATAACATTCAATAAGTTAAGAAATCTTACTTTAATCTTCAGAATTTAGTTCATGTGTTAATGTTAATTAGTGTAATATGTTTTCTGTTTATGAGACCAGTTACTTTGAAACAACTTGTGGAAATGGAGAGAATAAAGTTTTTATTTGTAATTCTTTTAGAATTCTTTTACACTAATTATTATTAATTAATTAGAAGGCATAAAAGGCAGAACTATCGGTATCGGCCGATATCACTCTGAATAATCGGTTATCGGTATCGACTGAGAAATTTTGTATCGGTGCATCTCTTTTTATATATATTTAATACTTATATATATTAATATATATTTAATACTGTAATACTTTTATATATATTTAATTACTGTCCCTCTCTGACCAGCAATGCAAACAAGTCTTCTCCTCAGAGCTTCCTGTGCTCTCCCAGTCAGTCTGCAGTAATCAAGCCTTGTGTTGCGAGGCAATAGTTGGGCGATACCAACTTGCGCATGGGGGGGTGGGGGGGCGATGGGGGGTCATTTCAGTATTTTTATCTGATTTATTATGACCCACGGTCGATTCGGAACACCAATAATATTACAAAATAAATTCTTCTACAATACTTCTACATATGTTTCAGTTGATAATGGTATAAATATTGGGTGGTTTGAAATAATGTGAACTGTGAAAAGCTATATATATATATATATCCCAGTAAATATTTGGACTACAGTGAAGGTAATAACTGGGGATCCTGCTGAATGTTAGTTTTTCCTCCACTTGGCGCAGGTGGCAGTACAGAGCCGTGAAGGATGTTCCGCTCCTGATCGTCACCCGAGCCGCTATCTGGGCGGAGAGAGAGAGACCATCCTACATTCACTGACTACACTGTTAAACTGAGGAGAGTGGAAGTGGAACCGGTCTGGGGGAAGAAAAAAGGGAAGAAGCGAGCAGTAGCGGAAACGTGGTCCAGAAGCAGCCAGTACAGAGCTTTGTGAAGCTTCTCAGCGCATCTGTCTGCACTGGAGCAAGATATTATTCAAGCCAGGGTTTTTGTTGTTGCGGGCGCGGCTTTATTCCAAAGCGGAGCCTCTGCTCTCTGCGCGCGGGGGGGGGGGTTCATTTCTCTTTCAGTCGGCACTGGAAAGCGGAATGAATGACCAAGACAAAGGTTGACGCCGCGTCCCCGAATCACTTCGTCTCGGCCAAGGAAAAGAGACTCAGGAGCAAAATGGAAACGGAAAGCGGGTGTGAAACAGGCGACGGCGTACAAACACAGGCGGTAAGCCACGAGAAGAAGAAACCGCACCGCGCGCCGTCGCCCGCGAGACCCAAAGACGTCCCGGGATGGTCCATCACCAAGATCCGGGGAGGGATCGGCACACCGACCCTCAGTGTGAAACCGGGGGCGATCCATTTAGGGAGCCGTTTATCCAGACGCAGCCCCGTTATCGGGAAAGAAACAAAGGGTGAGAAGATGGGGAAATCACCAGGGAAATCCGCGCTGTCTGCAGTCGCTGCTACGAAGAGTAGCGTTAAATCAAACAAGGCCGCTCGGAGGAAAGCATCAGACGCCAGTATCGCGTCCGACGATCTGAGCAAAGACTCGGGCAAAGAGTCCGGCAAACTCTCGGCCACTGACAGCAGCTCCGAGCTCTCCGACTGCGCCTCAGAGGAAAACAAGCTGTCCACGGACGCGCTGAGCAGCGATACCGAAAGCAGCAGCCGTGGCGGGGCTGAGAGCGAACACGCGGCCGCTGGACAGAGCAGCGCTCGCGGGGAGAGTGAGGGACAGCGGTGCACGTTGGGAGGAGACGCCAGGCAGGAAAGCATTACTCCAGGGGACGAGCGCTCCCTCACCTCGCTCGACAGCCGGATGCCAGCTAGCACATCTCTGGCCTTCTCTGATCTTAACGAGGAGCTAACAGATGGCATGCACGAGGAATATCTCCGAGAAATCGAAGAACTGCGGTCTGAAAACGACTATTTAAAGGTAAAACTCTCCTGGTATTAACTACTGTTGTTAACCTGAATCTGCATCACTTATTGCACTCACAGAAAAAAAGGCTGACTCTAGAACATGTACTGTTGTCCTTCTGCTGGAACCCGTAAAGGCTCTAACACTGAGGAACAGTGCTGCTCTCAGTTCGCTTCATTCTTCTAATGGATGCTGCGTGAACATGTTTTTCTAACGCACCAACACCATTACTGCCGTAAAGTAGCCCAAGTCAACAGAAAGACAAATATGTGTTCGTTATACAGGCTAGACAGTTTTATTCCTGTGGAAATGGTGTGCACATTTGAATGAAGTGAATGCAATGAATCACTGTAAGAGTGAGTGTTTTTCTTTACCATAAATGGGTTCGAGTAGGACGCAAAGTCTCGAATAACTATACAACACTGGAGAACCCTTGAAGGTTTGTTTTTAAGTCCAAACCTTTTCGCCAAACCTTACCAACAGAGCACTAATAAGACTACACAGTCTTATTAGCGCTTTATTAAGCCTCTAAGAACGTTTAATTACGATAGCCATTGGTCATTTCTGGATGTAACTGTAAAATGGCCTCTGTTTTAGCTCTCTAGCTGTCTATTAGCTCCTGCAATGCAATTCTCGCTGTGGTTTCTGGGACTACGGTTGCTACGATGGCCTTAGGACTGTAATTACCACATACAGTTTTGCAGTCAAGTGTCCTTTAGTGAACAGTGGACTAGTTCAACAAACAGACTTCATATTTAAACCATCATGAACTTTCTTTTACTTTCACACTATCTGTTGTTACCCAGATGAAGATGTGTTCCCTTCTGAGTCTGGTTCCTCTCAAGGTTTCTTCCTCATTCCTCATTAGGGAGTTTTTCCCTTGTCACCGTCATCAGCGGCTTGCTCAATAGGAATAAATTCACACACTTAAAATGGGTGTCCTGTGTTTATATGTTTCTGTAAAGCTGCTTTGAGGCCATTGTTAAAAGCGCTATACAAATAAAATTGAATTGAATTTTATAACCTTTAAGTGACTGTTTAGTCAAAACCTTATTCACAGTGATCCCAGTCAAATAGTTCACGTTAGCATTGTAGTAGTTAATCTAGTGTGAGTTGTCATTTATCCCGTTGAGATGATGGATGGTTATGGTGAGTGTGTAGACGACAGAGTGAATGATTGATAAATGATGGCCAGTTGTTCTCAGGTTCGTATCCTGACAGCGGCGCACACACTGACCCACAATGCCAAGCGCTAGTTGCCTATGGGCAGGTGTTAATACAAAGCATGTTACAGGCAATAAAAATGCCTTTGTTCAAATACTTGAAGCTATTTCAGAAAGCTGATGCTTTAAGTCTGCTAAAAAGAAAAGGCATGTGAATTTTACACACTCTTAAGCTTTAATTCGTTGTATACTGGGTTATTTTTTATACCCAAACGCTGGGTTGAGCCATTTGGGTCATTTAATTGGGGGTATTTTTCAGTCTTGGGTAGTTTTTGGGCAGTTTTGTGTAACCCAACCACTGGGTTAGTGGCTGGGTCATTTTCACTGACAGTTGAATCAATGCACCCCACCCCAATGCCTCAGCCCAGCTCCTTGGGTCAAATCAACTCGGTAACGGTTTTCACACAGACAGACTGTTACATTTGTTTGGCGAAACAAGGTTCGTATCAATATATTTATCCATAAAACCGTTACTGCTCACTACAGAAAAAGCAAAAATGTGCGATAACAGTCTAGTTTACATGACATTAAGTGTACCTCTATCTTCATTAGCTTTGGATTACTTGTTTGTAATGACTACTGGATCGTAAGTTGGTTACTCAGGTTTTTTTGGCTGTTTTAAACGTCTTCTTTGCTCAAAATCTGACGTTTTCATCTTAAATATAGGACTTATTTGAGTGGTTTACTTCAAAGTCTCTCTATAAACACCACTTTAGCAGCTCTAGCAATACATTTCTGAATGTATTGCTAGAGCAAATATGTCAAATGGTGATTTGAAATATGTCAAATCACCAATTGACATATTTGTTTATAATGTGGTATATTTTACATTTTCAAGGGGTAAAAAAACCTCTGAAAATATTAACCCCTTTATGAAATAAAATGAACCCAGCATTTTTGTAAAAATGAAACCATCCTTTGGGTTCAAAAACAATCCATTTGCTGGGTTAAAATTAGCAACCCAACTTGATGGGTTAGTTTAGCCCAAAATGTGTTCTGTCCTATATTTACCCAGCCACTGGGCTAAAAATAACCCATTTTGGGTTGTTTTTAACCAAGTGTTTTTTAGAGTGTATGAAGTATAAATTAATAGCTTATTCGCTGGCACTTTAAAGCACATTTAACCCTTCACTTAACCCTTATCAGTTACACAGCATAACATAGGCAGTCTATTCCTTTCCTTATTATTAGTCTGATTATATTACCTGTATTCCGCTGTTTATAATAGCATGGATCATATGACCTGCACTGCAGCTCTTACCTAAAGTCACATCAAACCTGTATGTTATCCAATAACATTTACGTTTAATTACCATGTACTATTATTCTTCCACCTCTCAGCAGACCTTCTGTTGACTTGGTTGTTTATGTTTTCTAAACATTGCTTTGTTTAGAGCAGGACTGAAGCTGTTGGGAAAGGAAATAAATGAACAACAAATGGGCACAAATAAAAGCACAAATACTAGTCTGATGTCTTGCTCTTAATGAACTGAGACGGGACTGGGGACTGATACAGGCCATTTGGCTGTTTATGGAACAGTGGATTAAAAAACCGGCACTTACATGCGTCATTAATCCGATTTTATTTCAACAGTTATCAGATTATAGAAGTGACAATATCTTCTAAGGGATTAAGAATATATATATAAGTGCTGCAACTAACAATGACATCAAACAGCATTTGATCAAAATGACTATTTTAGTTTATGTTATTTTGCTTCCTTTCTATTGTGCACTGTTGGATTGACGTGCATGTGTGGACTCGCGCTCATTCAGTGAAGTTTAATGGAGACTTGCTTGCTGTCTGGATGAGCCTTTATGTAAAATGGAAATACTGGCATGAATTTCTGACATTTACTGATAAGGATATAAATGTAAAAATTTAATTACTGCACTGAAGAAAGCATGTCTGGAACACGCATCTGTCATGACACCTGACACGAGAAGCCACGTTAATACACTTACTAGTTTGTTTGAAGCGCTTAATATAAAACATTCTCATGTTCTGGATGACCTGGATCGTGCACGTTTCCCGCAGCAGCTCACTCTGTGACCTCCGCTGTTTTTCAGATTTGTTTTATTCATAGAAATGCGTTTATCACCATTGTGAAGTGACATCACTGATGGGGTTTATCCACAGTGATGTCACAGACCCAACTAAATTTCACATTAAATTTCATATCATTCTTCGTCAATGGGGAATGTTGCAATGCAACAATATAGGTGTATAGGTTATGTACTGAGAAAGAATTTTGATTGTTGACTGACTTGTGTGTGTGTGTGTTTGTGTTTGTATATCAGGATGAGGTTGAGGAGCTACGCTCAGAGATGCTGGAGATGAGGGACATGTACATGGAGGAGGATGTGTACCAGCTCCAGGAGCTTAGGCAGCAACTGGAGCAGGCCAACAAGACATGTCGTATCCTGCAGTACCGACTACGCAAGGCCGAGAGACGCAGCCTGCGTGTGGCTCAAACCGGCCAGGTGGACGGCGAGCTCATCCGTACCCTGGAGCAAGATGTTAAGGTGAATAACAATGAGCAGGAATGGTGCCTCAGTATATATGTCTGTTTGTATAGATTCTTTCTGTGGTGTGACCGGTGTGACGGTACGCATATGGAGATGTTAAATTGTCATTATTAGAAAAAAAACAAAATCAACTTTTTATCATGATTTATGATAGTATCTGTCACGGATATACAGGAACTAATGTCACGGTGTGTACAGCACTCGTAGTCTTGCATTCTCGTCTGTCAGTGTGCACCTCGTTTCCATGTTTATGTTTGGATTCATGCTTTTGTGTCGTTTGTTGTGTTTCACGGTTTCAGCGTTCTGTTTTATTGTAATTTTATTAAACATTATCTGCACTTGCATCCGTCTTCACCTCCATTACATGACAGTATCACAGTACTGTAATTACATCAATACAGATTTAGCTGCATCTAACTGAAAATAAACTTTGGTTAGCATTGCATACAGAAATCCAGTCAGTGTCATAACATGCTGTAATTTCTAGTGAACTAGAATGATTGCCATTGCAAAGAAGGATATGAGCAATATTGCTATTATCATCCTTCCAAATCTTAGGAATGTGCAAATGTTGACAAAAATGTAGCCTCCTCCTTAATGCAATGCAGTGCTAATGGTGATGTTTTACATTGTCTGCAGTTACAATATTGTGTGTACTGGACATCACTGTTTACACCACAGTGCTGTTGACCTCTCAATTCTGATTGGTTCAAAGGTGTTGGTTCAGCTTCTATAAGAGCATGCCTCTGATAGTAGTGCTGGCTGTAATTCAAAACAGAGGTTTCAGTTAATGCACTCATTTTACTACATTATCATTACTATAGTAGCAGAAAATATTCACAGGGACTTGTATGCGTCACCCCCCCCTCCAACATGTAGTTATTTAACAAAGGAAAAAGGTCATTAAGTCAACTATGGGAGAGTCTTCAGGACAGAGGACTTTGCACTTTCATGGCAAGAAGGTTTTGTTGTTATTAACTTCAAGAGAAAGCAAAAGGAAAGGCTGGTGAGGGTTTATATCTGCTGTAACGTAAGCAGTAACATGATCCAACTTGTCTTGAGGACATTTCACAACTATAATTATTAAAAATATAACTTGTCATTCCTTAATAAATTCGGCATGGTATTCGTTGGCAAATTGTTGTGGTATAAGAGAACGAAAACACCCTGGGACATGTTGTTATTAGAAAATAATCAATTGTGGGGTGGTTACACACCATCACACCACTCCATTGTTTATTATTTTCCTATAACACAAGTCCGGTAGTGTTTTATTCCTTACATATTGTAAAAACCTATTGCCTACTGACCATCATGCACCGGAATTGTTCTCTGATGAAAATCCCAAACATACTCTCAGCATTCTGGCTTGTCTGCTTTGTGACAAATTGCGTTGTTTAACTGTACTGACAGAAACACCAAGGGTCATTCATTTTTGCCTTATTCAGTGAACAGATCTACAAATTTACCCACAGGATTTAACCTGGAGGAGCTGTTTAACAAGGCTTTTAAGAGATTACATTAACAGCTTACATGTAAAGTTATTTAGGCCTCAGTGTCTTGTGGCCAGGAGGACAATGTTTCTCTTTTCAAGCCTGTCAGCAACGGAAGCTTCAGTGATGATGTCATTCCCTTAAGCCACGTCCTGCTACTGCCGAGTCTCGTTTTAAATAGCCAACATGTTCTTAGTAACACAAACAACAAAAGGAGCTGTGTTCTGTCTGCAGCATGGCTAACATGGCTGACATTTAAATCCAAATGATTCCAAATCCATTCTGCTCAAGAGAGATTGTCCATGCTTTTGATTCAAATCGTGCTTAGCCAATCAAGAAACACTTGCCGGTAGTTGGCGCATGGGACAAAATGGGTGTGTAAGGAGGATTTAAAAGTAAACACTCAGTGTGTGTCAGATTCTTTAAGTGCTAGCAGGAGTCTCCTAATAATGGGCCAATTGTCTGCCTGTGCTACTAGTTTCCCAGTTCAAATTACACTGTCCTTCTCCGTGTTTGCTGTTTCAGCTGAGTTTAGATGGTGTTGTGTGACTGAAAATGCCACAGAAAAACACTAAATCACTGTCTGTTCTGTGTCTGAAATGCTTTAAGTCTTGATTCATATTAACACAGCAGAAGATAACAAGTTTATAACAGTTTGGATTTATTTCTTAGCTGAACTGCAGAATTTAGTCAGTAATAAGACACAGTGCTGGTTTGTAAAAGTTTGTATTACCCAGCATAAAATGTTGAAGTCAATTTTTGATGTTTTTGAGGTTTTTGGATATTTGGACACTTGAAAGATTGGCCATCAAATATCACCCCTCTGTCAGTTGCTATTTGGTACATTCTGTATGAATGGCCACCATTCACGGTTCAGACGTGCTCTTGCTTTACAACTGTGTAACTAATGTTTTATTTGGTTTTGAATATTGCCTTGAGCAGTTCCCACAATTGGCTTTTTCCTGTCTCTTCAAAGAGCACGAGATGATGTCATGTTATGTAGGTCATGGGGGAGCTGTGGGGAGTGACTGGATACTTGGACTTTAGGAAAATCCCAGCACTCTTTGCTGCCCCCTTATGCACTGACCTCATTTTTCAAACCAACAAGAAAAGCACCCAGATCCAGTGCTGCTTAGGGAGAGAGAGACAGAGAAAGATGGGGGGCCGGGGGGTGGGGGGGGGTGGGGGGGGGTTGAGCGAGAGAGAGCGAGAGGTGCTCTATGTCTTCTAGTTGGCTGTTGTGGTGTAGTGAATGTACTGTAGGTTGAAGAGGCACTGTAGATTTATCTGAAACTGTTGGCTACAATTGATGGTCTGTCCAAGTGCAAAAATACATTCTCAAGGTAATTGCTAAACTATGTAGGGGAGGACACAGAGATCTACACTGGAAAAAGCTTTCCTCGAGCCTCAATCTAATCAGTGTTTACTCTACTTTAGCCAGCTCTTACAATTGACTCATCCATAGCTCCTTCCACCCTTGGTTACTTTTGCTGTCTAGGACAAGATTCTGAAAAATGGAGATTGAAGTCATCAAGTCAAGCCATATACCAAAAGGCTTTTTTTGTGAATCAGTAATGGTTCCAAGTAGAAATAACAAGTTCTGCAATACACAGGAAAGAGGGTTAAATTAAGAATGTTAAAAAAAATTACTTAAAAATGGATGGTGTCAAAGCAAAAATTAAAAATTGAAACCAAATGTACCACTCAAAAAGCACCACCAACTGTCACTTGAGCCTGTAAAGGTGCTTTTATGGTTAACATGGCACATGCTATAATTAAATATTTTTTAAAAATTAATTTATGTTAACAATTTAGTTCAATTCAGTTTTATTTGTATAGCGCTTTTAACAATGGACATTGAACAATGAACAATCATTGTAACAAAACGTTGAATGGTTCAGCAAAGACTAGCCATCCATCTAACTTTAGCTACTTTTTATGTTGTTAAAGCTGTGACAATGTTGTGTAGTTTTTACATACTCACGGCTTATTATTTGTGCAGACTAGTTCATAAAACCAGCTAAACAGCTAATTAAATGAATTATTTGTTTTTGTTTATAATTTCACTGCTGAAGTCAAACCCATGGTGTGCATTTTTAAATGAGAAACCTAAAAAAAACACCCCAAACATTCTCTGCTTTGTCAGGATGTTGGATGCTGATAGTTTCAAGTCCCCATTTGATCTGGAGCTTTACATTTATGTCCTTGTTACACCTTTTAATGTTCTACAGGCTTGACTGAGGTAATGGCTGATAGCAAAAAACAAGGCCAAATAAAATAGAATCTATCTACATCAGGAAAAGTGAAGTGCCACCCCTCCCCCTTCCTCTTCCCCTTCCACATTCCACAGACAATGAGAGCCGCACACAGAATGGCTCATGTGCTGCGTTCACATGTCACAGTCAGTCCAAACATCTGACACAACTCGTATTAATGATGAGCACAGAGAAGCCTGGCAGCACAGGGAACCTGAAACTAAAAAACATCTTCTGCTATCTACAGTGTGCTACAGTTATCCAAAAGCAGTTTTATTTCTTTGTCTGTCAAGGCACAAACAGATGGTAAAGTGGCCAAGGGTGTTGGAGTTTGTTGGAGTAATTTGAAAAACACGAGTGTTGGATTAGTCATTTTGCTGTTCCAAAGTAGCAGGTTCTAAAGGTTCGCTCAAAAACAATATGGGACTTATATTATAAAAATTATATGGCATATATTATAAATAAATATTAAGTCAATATTTCTAGGCATACACCCATAGTGCTAGACTCTGAGAAGATGGATATATAAAAGACTACATGGATATATAAATGTTTATGCTGGCAGTATTCAAAAGCTTGAAAATTGAATTTTGAAAATGGATATTAGAACTCATGTGGTGGCCTGGGAAAATGCTTGTCATGAGGAATTTTGACATTTTCTACTATAGCACTGAAATCTCCAGGCCTTGCTGAACTGACATGTTTCTCTTTTGCATGTATTCTTAGAAGAATTAAAGTCATAGCATTGTAAACCCCCCAAAGTGAAAAATGGATTGCATTTAAAGGTTTCAGTCCATTATATCATCAGACTCTGTCTCATCACTTGAATTTAACGTTACTCACAACACAAGCTTCATGATCACTTCCTCACTCACATGATCTGTGTTTGTGCTACCACTGGGTGGGAATCGCTGATTAATTTGGTCAGTTATGCACCATTAACTAAATTTATTTATAATCAGTCATTTAAGCATTGTAAAACTTTGTCCTGTGTTTAGTACTGCATTTGTTAAACTGGCTGCATAACCAACATGATCTTTGTAGGCAGGCAGCCAAGGCAAGGTTAGAAAGTAGCTTAAATAAAAACATGTCCACATTATGTTACACTATGAAAACACAATTTATTTCTGTGTTTTTGGGGGAGTTGTTATGGAGTTATGGCGAGTGAAATGAGCTGGGGTTAACTGAAGAGCAGTTCAGCTGGTTTGAGCTGGGTTTAATGAGTGAGAGCCGACCTCATAAATACCTACATAGTTAAATTCAGTTAAACATCTGTTTTGTTAGTAGGACGCTGGGTCAAGAAGGACCACACACATATACACACATACATCTCTTTGATAGCTAATTGCACCCCTTGGATTCCTATTGTTGTTTATATGATACATGCAGACAGCCGATTATGTCTCTGACTGTAGTGGGGCAGAGGAAACCAGACAAGGGAGGGAACAAGGCAGTTTTAATATCTCTAATGTCCCATGATGTAACACCTCCTTCTCATCTTTGAAAGCCCACTGAAATCTGCACCAGTCCTTGTTCCCTCCTTCATCTGGGCTCTGCCTCTTTAATCCACTCCCCAGATGTCCTCCACTTTACCATATCAAAGCAGCACCTTTTAAGGAGTTTTAAAGCTGGCAGACAGATGCAGGTAGGTGGTGACAGATAGGGAGGCAGAGAGTTCAATGCAAATAAATCACCATAGCTACTTTCAGAGGACCGTTAAAAAGATGATGTGAGGATGCATTTTAATGCATTTCATATTTTTCCTTTTGTTTATGTTATAAATATAGCAAATGTAACAAAATAATAAAATTAAAATATTTCGGATTTACAGCATTCTGTTCTTGAGGAAACATAATAAACAGTGCTACTATTAAGCAATAGAAAGTGTCGAGAACAAACTCTGAAGGTTTGTGTAATAAATAAGAGCACTGACTAATACTAACATAGCCGACTCTGTGCGTAGCCAAAGTGCAACTAAGAGCACGACTGTATAGATGGGACAGTACAAAGAGTAACTGGTGGAGTGTCCAAGATGAACAGAGATGGTTTATTCTGCAAAACAGAAATGGGAATGGATGTAAAGGAAAATAGAGACTGAATACATGCGACAAGTGAGAGGAGGCAGAGAGAAAGAGGCAAAGCAGGCTCTTATATATTATATAGGGTAGTATGTGCACAGAGGGGTATTGTGGGTACCCAGCTGTGCTCTGACCTCGATTGAGATTCAGAGCAGGGATTGGTAAGAGAGAAAGGAGAACCCCTAATGTAGTCAGACTCACAAATGTCCACTAGCCTCTTGTCCTTTCAGTGAGAATTGCCTTCTGTTGACTCCATCTCTCCTCATCACACACTGTCTCACCATCATTCACCTATTGGATCATTTTATAGATGCATATATAATATAGCTTTGCTTTTTTCATATAGACGGTAAAGACTCACAAAGTAAAAAAAAAGTTTTGCATTTTGTATAAAAATATAAAACGTATTTGAATACATTTTTAAAATCCTCATTTGTAAGTCGCTTTGGTTAAAAGCGTCTGCTAAATGCACAAATGTAAATGTTAAAGGGTCATTACATCTCAAGTGGTCCAATGCAGGTTGCTCAGACATTTTTAATTTTCCTCTTTTTTTTTTTGAGTGATTACCTTTATGTATTGGCATTGCAAAACCACCATTTAATTTTTTTTACTTGGTTTAATTATGACGACCATCTTTGTGTCATGGCACATAACAAATTTTGGTTATACAGCTGTTTACGGAAACCTCAATATCTCAGCTCAGGATGGTCCTAGCTCCTTGGATCAAAAAACTGAGCCCTAGGGCATATGAACATATATAAACATTTTGTTGTTGGTGTTTTTCCTGATCGTTCTTCAAATGTGTCCCTCTAGGTCCACTGTCCTGCAGAGTTAAAATAATCCAAGTAAAATAATAATAAATGTAAAAAACTGGTGATTTTGCATAGACAATACATAAAAGTAATCACTCAAAAAATATTATTAATAATATTAATATAAAATTAAAAACAGTTGAGCAACCAACTTTGTAAATATTGGACCACTTGAGAGGGAATGACCCAAAAGCATCTTGTATGCTACAGTGCACTGGTATTTTTTGTTGTACAGCGTTGTAACTAGCGTGTGTTCCCTATCTTGCTTTTGACAGGATAAAGTGATTATTGAAGATGACTGAAAGATGAATTGAAGTTATTCATATTCCAATACATCAGCACTTGTTTTATTATACTGCTAATAGACTCCAATTAACATCCGACCATATTGTGTGTGTGTGTGTGCGTGTGTGCGCGTGTGCGTGTGTGTGTGTGCGTGTGCGTGCGTGCGCGTGCGTGCGTGCGTGTGTGCGCGTGCGTGTGTGTGTGGACAGCAGGTCTTCTTACCTTGCCAACACTGATAACAGCCCTTCTTAAGTAGCATGGTTTTCTGATGGAAAGCTTTTAATGTACTCTGTTTCATGAGGGAAACATTAATTCTACAGTTCTATTCATTCTTACAGTATATCTCCTTACTCCTGCTCTCCTCAACGAAATAGCATAGAGCTTATTTACAAGTAAAATACATGCAATCGTAGTGTATTTAAGTTTAAAAAATATACATATTAACAATATCATTTTTTTTTACAATAATATTCAATTGTTATGGACTTCTGTGTATATGTTAAAATATCCAGCTGAAATGCTGTATTACGGTAAGATACCCCAAGCGAGGTTGTTCAGTAACAGTGTCAAAGGCTGTATTTCTTGCTTATGGCATTGCCAAGTTTTTGTAATTATTTATCTCCACAACTAAAGAAGTGCCTTTTAATTAGTTAAAAACAAAAAGAAAACATACACAGTGGGGGAAATAAGTATTGGATGCGTCAGCATTTTTTTCAGTAAATCTATTTCCAATGAGGTTATTCACATGAAATTTTCACCAGACATCAGTATTAACTCAAGAATTCTGGAAATATAAAGAATTCACAACTTTAAAGTCCATAAATAAAGTTATCTGGAATGACACAGGAAAAAAGTATTGAACATGCTAAGAAAAATCCATAAGTAATTTTACCCCCTATCTGTGCAAATTAGTATCAGCTGGGTTAGTAAATTGATGGCCTATAAAAAGGCTTTTCGGTACCAATGTGTCACACAAGAAACATCTCATGATGAGTAAAACCAAAGAGCTCTCCCAAGACCTTTGCAACCTTATTGTTGCAAAACATATTGATGGAATCGGACACAGACGTATTTCAAAACTTCTGAACCTTCCATTAAGCACCATTGGGGCCACAATTATCCGCAAGTGGAAGCAACATCACTCCATCATCAAGTGGCCACACACAGGAGCTCCTCGCAAGATTTCTGACCGGGAAATCAGAAGAATAATAAGAGTAGCTTAAGAGTCAAGGATCACTCAGAAAGAGCTCCAGAAACTCTTGGAATCAGCAGGTGCCATCATCACAGAGAAAACAATAGGTAACACACTCCACTGCTCACACTCACACCGCAAGACTCCATTACTAAAGAAAAGGCATGTCGAAGCTCGTTTAAAGTTTGCTACAACTCATTTGGACAAGCCTATGAAATACTGGGAGAGTGTAGTCTGGTCAGATGAGAGCAAAATTTTTGAAAAACTTTTTGGCTGTCATACTACACACCATGTTTGGAGAAGAAATGGTACTGCGCATCACCCTTAATACACTATACCAACATTGAAGTTTGGAGGTGGAAGCATCATGGTGTGGGACTGTTTTTCATCACATGGTACTGGCAGACTTCATATAATTGAAGGAACGATGAATGGAGCCCTTTACCGGGAGATTCTTGAGAAGAATCTGCTGCCATCCACCAGGATGATGAAGATGAGGCATGGGTGAATCTTCCAGCAGGACAACGATCCAAAACATACAGCAAAGGAAACTCTCAATTGGTTTCAGAGAAAAAAATCAAGGTGTTAGAATGGCCCAGTCAATCACCTGACTTGAATCCAATTGAACAAGATTTAAAGACAATATGTTTAGAAGAATGAGCCAAAATCACACCTGAATACTGCGGACGTTTAATTTGTTCATACAGGAAGCGTCTTGAAGCTGTCATTACAACAAAGGCTTCTCCACTAAGTATTAAATAAATTTCAGTTAGTGTGTTCAATACTTTTTTCCTGTGTCATTTCTCTTCATTACACATAACTTTATTTATGGACTTTAAATTTATTTAAATTTATTTCCGTATTTATTGAGTTAACACTGATTTCATGTGAACAGCCTCAAAGGAAATATATTTACTGAAAAAAATGCTGACACATCCAATACTTATTTCCCCCACTGTAAACACATAAAGAACATATAAAGAAAATAAATTTAATACCATGTGGAATGTCTCAAATGGGTAGAAATTAAGTCCCCTTTGTGTTAATATGGGCTGATGTGGCTACTTTAACACACACGCACACACACGCACACACACACACACACACACACACACACACACACACACACACACACACATACAGACTCAGAAGTCATATGCCATTACAGAATGCAACTAACTATAACCCTTTGTTTTACAGCTTGTGTTTCACCTCTGCAGTTACACATAGATCCTAGTTAACACTGCACGATTTTAAGCTCGATTTGCAAGTCGCCAAGCTTGTCGGCAAAAACCCTTTGATCGGAGGCAAATCAGCAATCAATTGGCGCTCGCCAATCGGCAGTTGATCATAATGTGTGAACTACTAAACAACGCATCAAAAAGGCTCACCAACACAGTGCTGAGGTATCACTGACGCCAGACAGATATTTGGCATGGTAAATATCTGGAGCTGTTGGGCGACTCCACATCCTGTGGTGTGAAAGGTGTCATCACTGGCAGTGATTACCACGACAAACTACAGCCAATGAGACAGCAAGGCATGGGGTGAGGTCACTGTGAGGAAGGGAAACCCGCAAAACCTATGGCAGAAGCATAAAGGGGAGAAGCTGTACAAGCTGTAGAAGCTCTGTAGCACACACAATCCCTGCTGCCCGTCTTTTCCTTTCGGAGGTTTCTTCAGCACAAATCATCACGCAAATAGCTCACACTGCTTGTTTCTGTCCTATGTCTATCTTCAAATACACAACTCCTGTTTTGCGCGTGGTTTTAGTGTCATATATCCGTGTCACTTCTTGTATGTGTTTTCTTGACAAAACGTAGTTTGGACGCCATATAGAGTCGTCGGGTGACAGAGTTGTCTGATCGTGTAGTGTGTGACCCTCTGTCGCCGAGCAATCATGTAGTGTAAACAACACGATTTCAAGACAGAAAGTTGTGTAGTTTGAACAGCACAGCGAGCTGCCGACGTTGAAAGTTGTGTAGTGTGAACTAGGCTTTAGTTAGTTGACCAACTTCCACTTAGTGTCATAAAAAATAGAGACTATAATGTGCTTTCTTTTGTTTAGACCACAGCTTCCCAACCCCAGTCCTGGAGAACTCCCTGTCTTGCACATTTTATTGTTTCCCTACTTCTAACACACCTGATTCTTCTAATCAGCTTAGATGAAACCCTTCTGAGTTGAAGTGGGTGTTTGTGCAGGACAATTAGTTGGAAACCTCTGGTTTAGCCAGATGATACAGAGGCTTTTTAAATCTTTCTCTCACATTCACTCTCTGCATTCCAGGTGGCCAAGGACGTGTCCATCCGCTTGCACAATGAGCTGGACGCAGTGGAGAAGAAGAGGAGTCGTCTAGAGCAGGAGAACGAGGTGCTGCAAGTGAAGCTCCAGGACCTGGAGGTGGCCAAGCAGGTTCTGCAGGCTGAGCTGGAGAAGAGCCGAGAGGTAGGACCTGGGCCAGGCTTCTGAAACATACAGTATATTACTGTCTGCTGGTTTATCCAGAGCTATTACAACTAACTGCTATTAAAAATAAAACTAAGTTAAACAGGTCTTAATGTACAGTGGATATACAAAGTCTACACACCCCTGTTAAAATGGCAGGTTTTTGTTATTTAAAAAAAATTAAGCCAAGCTAAATCATGTCAGAACCTTTTGTACCTTTATTGTGAAATTTTCACCTATTAATTAAAGTGAAAAACAATAAGTATCATTTTAGGGGGAAAAAAATAAAAATGTACAATAACCTGGTTGCATAAGTGTGCACATCCCTTAACTAATACTTAGTTGAAGCACCTTTAGATTTTATCACAGCATTCAGTCTTTTTGGGTAAAAGTCATCAGTTTGGCACGTCTCAACTTAGCTGTCAAATTGGCTGAGCATCTCCTGTGCACAGCTCTCTTCAGGTCATCCCACAGATTTTTGATTGGATTTAGATCTGGGTTCTGGCTGGGCTATTCCTAAACCTTGAACTTGTTTTAGTGAAGCCATTCCTTTCTTGATCTGGAGGTTTGCTTTGGGGCGTTGTCATGCTGAAAGGTGAAGTTCCTCTTCATCTTAAGTGTTTTAGCAGAAGCCTTAAGGTTTTGCACCAAAATGGACTGGTATATGGAGCTATTCATTATTCCCTCCACCCTGTTTAAAGCCCCAGCTCCAGCTGAAGAAAAACAGTCCCAAAGTATGATGCTTCCACCACCATGCTTCCCATTGGGTATGGTGTGTTTTTTGTGCCAAATATACTGTATCTTTTGGTGTTATGGCCAAAAAGTTCAACTTTGGTCTCATCAGACCATTACACATTATTCCACATCCACATTCCAGATCCCGTACTTGCTTTGTAAGCTCTTTGCGGCCCACGGGTTTTCCAGTCAGATGTTACCAAGATGTCAGTAAAATCCTATAGGATCAGCTGGGGTTTGGGGTTAATCCGTCACTTTAATTGATGGCAGGTGTATATTCATGTCACCCACACGAGGATGGGTTCCCTTTTGAGTCTGGTTCCTCTCAAGGTTTCTTCCTCATATCATCTCAGGAAGTTTTACCTTGCCATCATCACCTCTGACTTGCTCATTAGGGATAAATTCATACATTGAAAATTTATATCCTGAATTTATATATTTCTGTAAAAAAAAAAACCACAAAAATCTGCCATTTTAACAGAGGTGTGTAGACTTTTTATATCCACTGTATGGTCTAAGGTTTATATGGAGTCAGAATAAATTTAGTGATTTTTAGAGGGCATGATCAGTATTTTTCTGAAAACAGGGAACTGTACATGACTCAATAGGCATTAAAGATGTACTCATTTAGCATCTTTTAGAGAGTAGGTCATGGTGTGGTCGATATGGTTAGCTTGAGGCTTGTCTGTGCCTGAATATAGAGAGCTGCATGTGTGTGTTTATCCAGTGATGAGCTGTTGACTTTTCCAGTGTAAATGGCACTGAAGGGGAAAGAGTATAATCGACTTTAATGGTAGAATCACAAATGGACTTTAATGGTGGAGTCCTTCTGTGAGATATCAGTGGAAGTGTAACGTTTCTAGTTGTAAGTTTCACTTGTATCTTTCATACTGTATGTTTGTGTGTGAGACAGTCAGTATGAATCAGTGTGATGGTTATGTAAGTGAAACTGATTTATTTTCAGTTGGAGAACGATTGATTATATATTAGAGTTTATTAGCTCAGAGGGGCCACAGAATGACTAATTTATACCATCAATGAATACATCACTGTAAGGGTTCATAGTTCACGCTTTGATATAAAAATCATTCTTTGACTGTTTTTTTTTTTGATTGCATACTCAGATGCTCAACTGTTGTTTGGCTGCACTTCTGTATGTGGGCTGGCACACAGAGCCCTGATTGGCTAAATTCCTGAGCTGGGCTTTTCTACTGTTTACTGACTGTTTGTGGTATAGGACTTTGGTGTGTGTGTGTGTGTGTGAGTGTGTTGGTTTGGTCAGATTGTACATTATAGTTAAATAATGAAGTGTCTAAAGTATAATTATAAAAGGCTGTAAAGCATTATACAAAGAGATAGACAGAGATATTTATATTTGTTCTCAGATGAGCTGGAAAGTGATGAAATATTTCTTGTGTAGTTCTATAATGTGAGCACTCAAAGGTGCCAATTGAAGACTCCTCTGCATTTAAATTTAAAATCAGTAAAATGTGGTGATGAGCTGTGTGATGGCTAGTGTTCCCTCTCTGCTGCCATAGTTTCAGTAACGTCCAACTTTCAATCAGTGGCACAAAGTGCAAGCACAAGATGAAGCGCTTTTCGTTCTGTTTAGAGAGATGAGCAACACAGCGCCACAACTTCCATTAGTGAGGTGACAAATTATTGACTTACTGCACTTGCAGAAGGTCAGTCAGGAAAAAACACACTGAACTTATTAAAAACCTCATGGCCTGTCATGTCTATGCTCGCATGCACACGCGCATGTGCACACACACACACAGAAACGCACGCACACACACACACACCCTTTAACTCTTGTCTTCCACTTTCTTAACTTAGATTTCTGCTTTGATCACTTTTCCCATTGTCTCAGTCCTTCTCCTACTCCATTTAATCGGCATCAATCTTCCAGCTGTTAGAAAGCTTCATGGGGGATTTAGGGGCCGTTTACACGATAGTGTTTTCAAATAATTGTATGCGTTTTGGCTGTTCGTTTACACGACAACAGCGTTTTGGGGCTTGAAAATGCAAACTTTTAAAAACGGGTTTCAAAGTGCAAGTTTTTGAAAATGACGCCGTTATCGTCTCTGTGTAAACATACAGAAACGAGAATTTGTGAAAACGATGATGTCATGCACACGTGTATTACGTGTTCAGTCTGCACGCACATGCGCGAGTACTTCAAAACAATGCGCGAGACATTCAAAACTAGTACAGGACTGTGTTTGTGCTGCTCAAGATTTTGAGTTTATTGACATTATCCAGTAAAGTGTAGATTTACTGCATCACTACTTCGACCAGCGGAGACACATTTGTTACATGCGCCAAATTATTAACCCACATCTACTCAGACGAAGTATATTGAAAATCATATAATTATCTTTGTCTGTTTTGGAGTATATCTGTATCCTGTTATTGGTAATAAAATATAGAAAGCATAATGACTGCCAGTATCTCACTATTTGATTTGTATTTGCCGATTTTGTTCCATTTTGGTACAATGATGATCAGTTATTAATACTTAAAGATGCACTATTTTGATTTTTTTCAGTGTTTAAAACTGAACGAGCTTTGTTAACAGAATTCTGACCTGGAGCACAAGAAAAGCTAAAAGATGGGGTTGAAGACAGAAAAATCCAGTTCTACAATGAAAAAACTTTATATACATTTCATGTACATTACATTATATTACATTAGGGACGTCTCAGCATTTATTAACCAAGAATAATAAGCCAAATCTATGATTGAAAAGCACGAGTTTTCACAATTCCTTATGACAGTGAATAATTTTCCAAGTCTAACTGTTGAGGTTGTAAGTAACTGGAGACAAAACATTTTTTTGTAATCCACGTAGATAATAAACCATTGAAATCATTTGAGAGATGTAAACGTTATTGTGTTTTTTATCTAGAAAAACCACAGCTCCCCCATTTACTTGTATTTGTTTATAGGGCAGTCTTGCCCGGATAAATATGGCGGACATGTTGATGTGAATGCTTATGTGTGCAGGCGCGTGGTGTTTCTTTACAAAGTGACATAGCCAACTACTGGCCTGGCACGCATAATACAACGTTTTTAGTCTTTTTTGCGGATCCGTGTGTGAAACTTGTCAAAAACGCGAAGGAAAAACTTTTCCATTTTTAGTACATCGTTCATCATGTAAACATACCCTTAGACAGGGAAGGAGAGCAGGATGGGGGATGTGAAACGTGTCTGTGAGATGGCTTGTGTCTGATATGTCTCTGTGGTAAGTCTCTGAGGGAATTGGGAAACCGCTTAAAATTTACAAAAATTGACAGTAAATTTAATTTTATCCCAAATGTTGTTTGGCATCTGAGGGTGAAGTTAGTATCTCAAGTTTGCACAGGAAAAATTGAAGAATTTTGTGTTAATCAACATGTCATGGTAGCTTTAGACTCCAGTTTGCATAAGCCTGTCATGATAAATTTTATTGGACGATATATTGTCCCAGAAATATTTGCGATGAATGATATTATTGTAATTTTTAGACCATCTTATGCCACAGATATAATTATAATAAAGTTAAAATTAAATTTAGTCAGTATTTCATCATGGTATTTATTAAGTTTAGTAAATTTTACTCTGACTAAAATGGCATTGAATATTAGGCGTTTCATTTGATGAGAAAATGCCAAAATGAATTGAAAGCTCCTCAGAGGCTACAAAAATAGCAAATATCTGTCAATATATGTCTTAGGTGGCCACATAACAATTTTGAAACTAACAAATCAGTCATTCATAAATATCCCAATGCTTTGAAAATTCCTTGATGCTATAATTGTCATATATCAAGGAGGGATCTCTGGACTTCATTTCCCAGCAGCCACTGCACCATATTACATCGTTGTCACATGACCACCTGCACCTGTATCAAGTTTTTGTTTAAAGCACTCCTATATATAGCCACTGTTTGTACTGCTTCCTCGTCTTACGTATTGTCTATCCATGCTTTTTTCCGCGCTTCGATGTTTAGTTTTGCCACAGTATTTTGCCTCATGTTATTGGGTCTTTGTTTTTTGTCGGTTTGTTTATTAAATGTTTGAAATCTGCGATTGCTTCCGAAACCATCTTTGTAACATGACAGTAATTACTAAACAGTAAACTGATAAACTGAAAGTAACTTGAAGATGAAGGAAGGATGGGCTACCTAGAAACTGTAGCCTGTCAAGCTATGTGTATATATATATATATATATATATATATATATATATATATATATATATATATATATATATATGCCTGCATGATTCAGTGGTTTAAAGCAGAAGAGTATCTGCTGTGACTGCTTCTCTGTAGGTAATTTGCATTTTATGTTATTTGCACTAGGATGATCGTGCAACAGTCATTGCAAGAGTAGCATGTATTATGCAGTTACACTGTATTATGCAGCTACACTGTGTGTGCCATAGATACCTGACTCAGCAGCTGCATTGCTATCATCTGGGCTTGTTGCTGTTGTAAACAAGTTTGTAAATTGTGCATCTTTCTCTAACACCTTGTTCCTCTTTAATCTGGCTCCTCCCCCCACCCCCACCCACCCTTTCCTTTTTTGCTATCCATATTGTTAAAGACTAAGAAGGCTCTCTGGTCTAACTGTAAACCTGTACATTTGTCATGTGACCAACCTGGAATCAGTCGACAAATCAGGGATTTTGGGAGGTTGCGTCATTGTCTCATTGAGGCAGAGGTGGGGAGGCAGGGGTGTGATTGATGGGCTACCTGTGTGTGTGTGTGTGTGTGTGTGTGTGTGTGTGTGTGTGTGTGCATGTGTGTGTTAGTATGTGAATATGTGGCTCAAAGCTCAATTGCCTGCAGTCCATGCTGCTACAAGTAGTTCAAGTATAAGTTATAAAGCTAGCATGAAATTTATTGTGTAGTCAACCCGTGCCCGGTTTTCCTGATTAGCCACTCCGGCATTGGGATGGGTTCATTCTGGAAAATACCACTCCCATTAGGATAGAAAAGTTTCATCATAGGATAAAGGTGATCAGTCAGAATAAATCTGTAGTGATTTGCAGTGACGTGATCCCTACAGTATAACAGAGCCACCGGTTATTCTTTTAATTTGTCACTAGGCCTGTCACGATAACTAATTTTATTGGACAATATATTGTTCCAAACATAATAGTGATAAATGATTTTATTGTCATTTTATGCCATTGATATATATTAATATAATAGCACAGGTTTTGTCTTCTGACTAAAATATACTTAAAATTTTGTCACTATTTCATCATGTCCATCCATCCATCCATTTGCTGTACCGCTTATCCTTACTGGGTCACTGGGAACCTGGAGCCTATCCCAGGAGGCATGGGGCACAAGGTGGGGGACACCCTAGATGGGGTGCCAATCCATCGCAGGGCACAATCACACACACATTCATGCACCCATTCATACACTATGGGCACTTTTGGACATGCCAATCAGCCTACAATGCATGTCTTTGTTTCATCATGTCATATTTATTAATTTTATTCAATTTTACTCTGACTAAAATGGCATTGAATAGTAGTCAACAGCATTTTAGTTGATGAGACAATGCAAAAATGAAACCAAATATTCACATTTTATATATTAACTTCAACAAAGTTAACAAAAACATGTGAAAACTGCATAGTTGTGAAAACCTGATCTCCTGAAATAGTAACATTACAATGTGCTTATTCTTTAGTTATTAATTGTCCGTGTTTTAGTGCGTTGTTATGGAAAGAGCGTATTCACAACGTGACGTACCATTCTACCTAGTGCCTTACTTAAGTTCAAGTTCACTTTTCATTTTGTGCAGAAGCAAATTGTAATATTACGTGTATGTTGTATATGTGTACAGGATGCGTTCGGGTGAGTTTATTAACCCGCTAGTAAACGCTTCAGTTTACTGCTGTTCATTCACTGTAACACTAGAACTATTCTTTGTAGCTTTTTCTTCTTAAAAAAACATTATTAGGGAATTGTTAATATCTTGCATAACATTTTTTAAATTAAAACTGGAGCTGCATGCAGTTCGGTGTTTTGCCGCCTCCCAGATAGCAAAATTGCTGTGGCCCAGATCCGGCCCACACCTGACACTTCAGACCCACACATCTGACCCACACACCGCGTGGAATGAGGGCACTTGGGCGGTCTGCTCCTGTTTACCAGATTTGGCCCACAAGCAAGCCATAGTAATGCACATTTTTGCCAAAGGTGGCCCACATTTCTTTTGTGATATTTGGGCCATATTCACTATTTACCACATGGGCCACTTTAGGATCATATCCAGATTACACATTGCTGTGAGCACTGCATCTTTGCCTAAAAAGGCCCACTTGTGATTTGGGATATTTGGGCCATATTTGCTATTTTACATTCAGGCTCATATGCATTTTGTCCTGGTCAAAAGAAGGCCAAAAGTGCCGCATTACTGCCTGAAGTGGCCCACATTCAGATGCTATCTGGGCTGACTTTGCCGAGCCTTTTGTTTCATGTTTATTCTCCAAGTTATTGATCTAGTTCTGTTTTCACCGCCGATTGCCTGACCTGTGACGGTGTTCTGTTTTCTGATTATGATTCATGATTTGGATTTGTCTGTGTGCCTCTCAATTAAATCTATCAGACTGCATTTGCTTCGTCTCCACTCGCCGAACAATGGTGACATTCATTCTTATGTAGGCTTGCTGTGATAGTCAGTGTTACTGGTGTTACACGGTGTTTGGCCACACACCGATTGCATCACTTGCCCACCGTGGCACCGCCCCCACTGTCCTTTTGCTTTTTTATAGTAATAAAACTCATTTAGTTCAGTAAGAGAACGGACGCTACAATTAAAAACTGAACATGTCTGCTCAGTTCAGCATGAGCTGAATAAGTTAGAGTCACAGCACAGATCAGCAGGAGTCAGATTTCATTTATCATGTGACGAGAGTGAGGCGAGCCAACTGACACGACGATGGCGGAAGACTTGGTTTCAAAGCAAAATGTAAAAGCGCCTATTTAGCAATATTTTAGATTTGTTGTTGTTGTGTTGTTTTTTATTAAGAATCATAATGAAACCACTGCCCCCGAATTGCCGCTAATGTGAAAGTGAAATGCACATGGCCGCACGGGCATTCATACGCAGTTTAAAAGCGAGGGGGAAAAGAGGGAAAAGTGCCAACGACTTCCAAAATTTCCTCACCGTCACATCCCTATTCTTATGTAATCAAACACGCATGTAAACACAATGGGCAATATTGAGGTCAGCAAAAATGATTGAGGTCATGTCCATATATCGTATGATAAATCGATATATTTGTCTTATTTGTTTATTTATTTGTCACTCCTATGTAAAATTGTCTGTATAGGAGCTGAGTGCACATTTCTCAGTGACCATGTTATCAGAACTGTCACTGCTGATGTGGCAAAAATATTAGTAGCCATACAAAATGATGGGAAGTGCTAGAAATAATGTCAAGGAAGTACCACTGTACTGGTCATAGTTTAAAATTCCAAACAGGAAGTACAGACCCAGTTCCTAGTTCAGTCAAGTATACATTTACGAGCTTAATCTCTGATTCAGCTTTCAGACACATCAACAACCAATAGGAAGACTGAACAGAAACATGTCACATATAGTATATCTTCAGTATATCATTATACATGACACTTATATGGCAGACTACCAGCTCACGCCTTATTAGTCACATATAGTGCATCAATAACAACAAAGAGAAACTATTGTATTCATATTCTATTGTAATGCATAAACTTAACTGCAAGCTGTTCCCTGTGTTTGCTGTGTGGGAAGGAGCTTTTGTTTATCCATCGTCTGATCTGATCTGTCTGGTTTTGTCTCTAGAAAAAAGTAACAGTCTAGTCTATTCTTTCGCATTTTCTAAGGCTAGTAACTTCAAAGTAGATTATTTTTATGTAGTAGTATTATATATTATGTGTTTCTGGGTCATTATAATTGATTATACATAGAGCAGCTGTATTTACTATAGAGGTAAACTAAAAAAACAAGACACACACACACACACGCATACACACTCACAAGACAGGTTAAACACTAACTTGACAGCAACATTTGTAATAACATATTTATAACAGGATAGACAAACGCTTGTTCTAGGAATTGAATCTCACACATACAGATACAAAGAAAATATCAGAGATGACTTATTTTCATGTTCTAGTAAAATACCAGGCACAAACCCTCACCATACTGACTTTAATGTCTGAAAATACAATCACATCTAAAGGAGATGTTTCCTAAAACTGAAAGCTTGAGCATTTGTGCATGTTTGAAATATCTTTTCACCACTGTCGCCTGTTTATTCATACCCTTACACATGTCTCTGTTTTTCTATTCTTCCTTCTTTGTTTCTCCTCGAAACAATTATTGGCAGTGTTTTGAAGTGTCAGGTTGCAAGACCCAGTGGGATGCACTCATCCATGCGAGAAGCTTTTAAAAGGACCAGGGGTGTGTTCACTCGGACTTGGTTTTGTGAGTCTGTTGGGAGCCATTGTTATGTCCATTTTGTTTGCATGTTTGTTTACATATGAATGAACGTCACTAGGTCGTGTTCGACGAGTAGAGACGGATGCGAGTGCCGTTTAAGCGTTTTATTTGAGAGGCAGGCAGACAAGTCCAAATTGTGAATCAAAATCAGTAAACCGAGCACAGGCACAGGTCAAGTGATCAGCGAACAGCAAAAGCAGGGATAATCCAAAATACACAAATGAGAAAACAAAACTAGATAAACACACGCTGCGCGCTGAAGGTATGAAGTGGAGATTCCTGACACACCGACATTTTAGCCATTCGCACTACTTCTGTCCTCTCGTCTGCTCCAGGGCTGTCACATTACAATACAAACTTCGAATATTCAGCGAATTTAAGATAAAAATGCATTACATCCGAATGCAAAAAAACTGTTTTTTTATTTTATTTTAATTAATTATATACTATTATTTATATAAATAAATAATTAAAACACCCTGTTGAAAAAACAACACCCAAGATATTAACAGTTCACTAACAATGTTTTTTGAAGAAGAAAAATGTAGAAAGAATAGTTCTAGTGTTTCAAATAATACAATCATAGTCAATAATGCTGGGGATTGAGCCACTTAAGATTCGTGAGCTGAAGCTGAACAGTGAATGAACAGTGGTAAACTGAAGCGTTTACTAGCGGGTTAATTAACTCACCCGAACGGACACATATCAGATTAATCAGACATATACACAACATAAATGTAATATTACAATGTGCTTCTGTACAAAATGACGCAAATGCACAAGTGAACTTGAACTTAAGTAAGGCACTAGGTAGAGCGGTAAGTCATGTTGTGAATACGCTCTTTCTGTAACAACGCAGTAAAACACAGACAATTAATAACTAAAGCATAAAGAATGCACAATATTGTATTATAGCAGTATACTGACTGTAATGTTATTATTTCAGGAGATCAGGTTTTCACAACAAGGGCAGTTTTCACATGTTTTTGTTGATACATGTTTAAGCTAAAATGTAAATATTTGGTTTAATTTTTGCATTTTCTCATCAGCGAAAATGCCGTTGAATACTGTTCAATGTCATTTTAGTCAGAGTAAAATAGACTAAAATAAATAAATATGACGACAAAATATTGACTAAAATTAAAGGATATTTTCATCAGAAGACAAACTATATAAACTATATCGTTATATCAGTGGCATAAAATGGTCTTTCACCATTTTTTTTTAGGATACTATCACTAACAGCTTTCAGTAGACAACTGCTCATCCAAAGCTTTTACCTTTCACCTTGTACATGTGAATATCACTGAGAAGAAGAAAGGAATCTCATCATCTTAACTGGTAGAAAGAGTGTTCCATGTGATGCTCGCTCTACCATTTCAGCTGCAATGCCTCTGGAAAATGCAATGTTTATCACAAACCAGTAAAAAGTATAAAGGCTTTAATGTTTGGCGTTAGTGGTGCCCTGATACTCTTATCCTAAGAAACAGGTTTGTGCATACACACACACACACACACCCACACACACACACACACACACACAAAAGATCACAGGACATTTAATTGATATTATGAAAGATTTGATAGTGTCAGCACTACAGCACTGTCATCTTGACAGGTCATCTGTAAAGCACACACATGTGCTCTCTCTCTCGCATGGTACATTATTCAGAACATCTGCCACCTCTATTTATAGCTTTAATGTTGTCCTAATAGTTATGTCTCCAAGCTACAGCACCAAACAGCCTGTGATGTCCAACAGCATACCACAGAACTTCAAAAGAGCCATAGTGACTACTTTGACCTACAAATAAGAATAGCCAATAGATCATTTAAAAGATATCTATTCTTTGTAGAATAACAAATTGTTTTATGTTTACTTTTGTCAGGATTTCCCCTCACACAGAGCACTGAGCACGCTGTCTTACGCGTGTATTTGTTATGGTTTATGTCCTGTCTCCACCCTGTTATGTTATTGGATGTCTCAATTTTGATGTTCTCGGATGTTCTCGTTAATCACAGCTGTTTTGTGTTATACACCTGATTACATTTGTTATTTAAACCCCTCATGTCTCTATGTTCAGGACGAAGTATTAAGTGTTTAACTCAGTACCAAGCCGTTTGTTCCTCGTGTATGTTTTATGGTTTTGCTCCTGTTCTGGTCCTTGTTTATCAATTACTGTTTTTGCCTAGTTCATCCTGTTTGCCATTCGTCTGACCATATGCCTGTTTTGACCACGCTTTTGATTCACATTTTGGATTTGTCTGCCTATCTCCTTTTAATAAAACCCTTTTATTTGCACATCCGTCGCCAACTCTCTGTGTTGACAGGTCATGACAGTTTTTAAGGCCCAAGAAACTACTAGTATAGGAACATCTCCATACCTTTACGCTCATTAACATATCCAGTTTCTAGAAATATACATTAATATATTTACATTCCTGTGCTCATATTCCAAATAACCTAATATCACAAACATAAACTAACTTAAATAGCTGATAAGCTAGCTGCTATTACATCAGTTACATTACTTTATTTCTTCAGTGTCTGAGTGTGGATTTGCACAATAGCCAAACACATACCAACTAAGCTGAAATCAGTTTATTACAGAAGTAGCTATTGAGAAATTATCTTTTTTTTGTGGAAAACTGACATGCAATATAAGGTAACAATTTAAAAATAGCATTTTTAGAGTTATTTATTTCTAAGTGAATATGCTGACATACAGTCTGATAACCACCCTGGGTGTTTGTGCTGATTTAGAGGATTTTATTCCTCATTCATTTGATGGCACTTGATTGAATCTGGACCTTTGAAATCACTTCAATTTAGTTTTAATTGTAAAGCACTTTTAGCAAAAGACATTGCAACAAAGCATCTGTTGTGTATGTTGCACACATACACACACACACACACACCCCGACAAACACTGACCAAGAAACATTTTGTGAGAAAAGTTAATGTTATAGGTTTTAATGATTTAAAAATAATTGTGAGGTTGAGTGGGGGGTGGAATCACTGTAAAAACTTGGGTTATCCAGTACATTTGTTAATTTGGCATGACGCAGGATGCTGGAATTTGATCAATCCTTCCAGGATTTTGTGATTGCAGAAATGAATGCAAAATCAAGGAAACGCCGCAATATAAATTTATCAAAATTTCCGCAGATGTAGGCCAAGACGCCTCATGTGACATCATCACAATGTGCATACTGCAAAAGGCCTCTTTGAGTCACGTGCATCGAACATGAGCACAGCTAAAAGGTCGCATTTACCAACAAACATCGCTGTGACAGACCTCAAAAAAAGCACAAAATACTCCGCAAGATGCACCGCAAATTTTGAAAAAAGTTGCAGCAAACTCAAGCATTTTTGGACACAATAATCACAAAAAGCAATCAAACAGCGAATTCCTGTATGGACTGTTTGAACACACAATCTTCTGCATTGTAACTCAAAGCCTTAACCACTGAACCACCACAACTAGTACAACTAACCCTCATTGATTCAATGCAATCTTTTAGTGGAATTAATTCAGCGGTAGAAGTGCTGTAATGGAAATACTAGAACTAGTTGTGGTGGCTCAGTGGTTAAAGCTTTGAGTTGCTGGCCAGTTGTGTTCAAATCCCACCACCACCAGACTGCCATGGTCCTAGATCACTCAGTAAATTAATGTAAAATTTACAGCATTTTTTTTTTTTACAGTGATACAACTCATAATACTACTACTACTACTAGTACTAATAATAATAATAATAATAATTATAATTAAAAAAATCTTGGACTTGTTTTTGGAGCTGTATTAACTCCTACACTCATTTCCCATTCACATTCTGGGAAAATTTAAAGCAAAATGATGTGGGACACAAACACTTCCTCTAACTTTCTGATAAAATTAGGATATTTGGATACATTTTGCTGAGACTATAATAATTAATAAATTAAGTTAAAAAGAAAATGACTTAACAATTAGCTAAGTGTTTAGGGTAAGTAAAGTGAGTGAGCCATTGTGAATTTAATCTATCAGCATTTGCAATCAGTTCATTCAGATTTAGAAAAATCTTTACATGTGGGAAGTTCATAAACATTTTAAAAGATGAGAGAATTCGCAGATGAACGGCTTTTAGTTAAAAAATGCTTGAGTTGAAAAAATGAGTGCTGAGGGAGCACTGAATGAGTCTGCTCTCTCAGTCAGATCAGAATTACATTACTGTACAGCTTTCTGTGTAACAAAATTATAAGTCCTGCACACTGACCTGACAGACAACGAAAAAGAGAGAAGTAATTCACTGGATCTTTCCTGCAATTTGATTTAACATATGTATTAGACACACTGCTGAATATTATAAGTGCATAAAAATTAATTGGACTACTACTGTATTAACAATATGCATTAGTCACTTGTGTCCACATTTAGCCTAGTATTTGTTTCAGTCCATCGTTGCATTGTGCTGAATCAGCCCTTAATGGTGTTTGAAGTTGACAGTATACAGCTGTATTCGTTAATAGTTAAAAAGATCGATTTACAAGCCATTAAAATGCCAACAACCACACTGAATTAAATTAAACTGCCATTGAAGGGACTTAATGATTAATCATGAACTAGGAGTAGTAGACATGATAGATGAGGTACAGGTTTACTTCCATTGGAGATTTGTGATTTTCAAATGCTACATTTTCTTCTCTTTGAGAAAATCAGGGATGTACCATAAAGGTCTCTTTCTCACTTTTCTTTCTCATACTGTGAAATGCTGATGGTAAGTGAGGTTTCTGCTTCAGTGCTCTTGTTTTGGTGATGGAATGGAACTAGTTTGAATGTCCATGATACGCTCTCACATATACATGTTCCCCCATGTGAGCATTGCTTTGTACGTCACTGCCTTTACCTAACATTACTCACGCTTTCAGGCTAGTTATTCAGCCTGAGGGTCTCAATTGGATTGTGTGTGTGTGTATGTGTGTGTGTCCAAGATATCTAGGCAAAGACAGTGTGTGTGTGAGCAAATGCTTGCATGGTACAAACACTTTTAGTCTAGGCTTTGGATTGTGCTTGTTGTGTCTTTATGCCAGACTGACTGCGTTCTTCTATCATGTCATACTTCATAAAGCATTCAGGTTTGAGCCAAGGTATTTGACCTAGTTCTATTCTCACAGTCCTCCTCCAGACATATACAAATTCGCTCTTCAGCACTGAATTCCAGTGTTATTGTTACTGATATGAATGTGTAGCTGATGAGAGGTACGTAGGGCTTTTGTAGGGCTGCTCCAAACTGAAGAGATGAAAATCATTTACGTCAGAGGGCCCTTTAAGACAGTTGTTCTAAACAGGAACAACTGATGTTCTTGATAGGCTTCACTATTTTATTAAAATGTCTATGGTAATTGCCAACGTCACCTACAAATTATTGGCATGCTTCATGAAAATGAGCAAAAATTACTATATAAAAAGAATAACATATGAATCACTCAGTGGTCTGGTGTCCCATCCAGCCTCGCACCCAGTGTTTCAGGGACAGGCTCCTGAATCACCACTACCCTGATCTGGCAGGGCTCAAAATTAACTTTTCTACTAAGTGGCACAAATTTAGGAGCAAAAATTTAGGAGCACCCACCGAAAATTAAGGAGCACCACAGCTACAGTTTATATATATTAACAGATTTCTTTTATTTAGAAACAACACCACCACTCACGCTTAAAGTGTGTGAATTCAGTGGTGAACGCAGTGTTACCTGCAACTTTTGTCTCACAGGCTTTACAGTGAACGCAATGCACTGAGCCGTTTTCAGAGCGGAGCCGTGTCTTTCAGCCACTGTCTCCGAAAACTGTAAGCCTTCTTTTCCGCTGGTGGATCCACATTCACCACATGATCACTATCACCAACTCTAGGAGTTACATTATTTCTTCAAAAGTATTCTTTTCATCTTCTCTCTTCAGCTCTTTACATTTTACGCGTTAGTTAGGTCACTGTCACGTGACAACGGAGCACAGTGAAAGGTGATTGACGGCTAATATTAACCAATCTAAAATCTGCATTAAATTTAAGAATGTAAAGATGAAGTTTAATTGGTTATGTAACGTTGGATAGAACGGTGGACTGTATCAGCTGTATCAGCTCAAAGCAGGCACATACTGTGTAGTAATTAGTGAATGTTTTGTAGAGAAATGAAAACAGGATGCACCACAACAATTATTTGCACTCGCACAAATTCTCCAAAATATATTTTGAGGTCACACAGATTAAATTTCGGGAGCATATGTGACCAAATTGGTCGCAATTTCGAGCCTTGTCAGGATAAAGTGGTTGTCGAAAGAAAGTGAGTGATATTTTGAGCTTAAACAAATGGTGACGTTATATAGTTTTATGTAATCATGTTCTATCTATGGCCAGGTCTAAACCTTCTGGTAGAGGCAATCAGATTTTGAAATGAAACATCCTGGTACTTAGCAGAATTCACGTGGAGTGGAGTGGAAAGTGGTGAATCCTGCCCAATTCCTGCCAAATTTCTAAATGTTCCAGGCATTTGTTATGGCCCTATTTGTGCTTGATGGTATTTTTAACTGCGTATATATTTTTATATCCATTACATTATTTGTGCAGGTCAACAACCACGTCTCATTTGTGTTGTAAGTCCTTTGGTTTTTCCGATTGTAATGGATGACAAAGGGATTTTTATATGTGTGTAACCACCTGGGCAAACAAGACATGGTTAAAGGCAACAGAGTTCCTGGGGATTGAAAGTAAATGAAAAACAGTATATGTTTTTCAAGAATGACAAATTGTTTGCATTTACATAAAATATTCCTTCGGGGTGTCAATAATCATTTTTGATATATATGAAAATACTATTATTTAAAATAATTTTATTCAATCAGTTTTGCTTATTTTTATGAAGGGTGCCAATAATTCTGGAGGGCCAGTTTATATACAAAAATATTACCATTACATTTTTAAATAGTAAATATTTACCAAAAGAAATAATACAAATTTGTCCAATGTAGTACTGTGACAAGTAAGATCCATGTTTCTGTCCCTACCTCAGGTAAGAGTTTGTATTGGTAATCAAAATTTTGACAGTATGGGAAAGTTTTCGATGCTTAGTGCATTGAGGAAGATTGAAACTGAATATTGGGCCAGTTTTGCTGAGCACATATCCTCATAAGTGTCCATGTCTGAATGATAATTGGACTTATTTCCCTCTGGTTAAATTCCTGGTGTATGTCTCAACCAGCTCCCTAGTTCAGTAGGTGGTGAATCAGTATATCGTGTACATGAGTTTGGGCGCTAGTAAGGATCCTAGCTCACTACACATTGGGACACTAATAACTGAATTTCTGGTGACATGACTTTGTACTCGTGTTGTAAAATATCACCAAAAATTTAAATCTTAAAAATATAAAAATTTTATATGTCATAAGTTTGTTAGCTTAATAACATATATTTCTGTCATAATATGTCAAGCAGGATTGTAAGCAAGCTAGTGGATTTTCAAAAAAATCATTAAACACTTAAAAGTCATTTGACTCAAAGTCAAATAAATTAAAAATCGCTAAGGTAAGTAATCATTTGAGAGCTACAACAACAGTAACAAGCTACTTACATTCGTAGCCAGAAGTTGGTTGAGGGTTCGTTCCCTCATTTCGTTCGAGCTGAGAGGCTTCAGAAAACATTACGTCATTTCCAGTAAAGGAACATAGTGAGCACTGATGCTCCCTGGGTTTTGTGGTGCATTGTGGGATATTTTTTAGGGAGCGAACATTCCAGTGCACTGGAAGGATTTTGCAATTGAGACAGGCCTTAAAATGGCCAACACCCTGATCAGTGCCCTGACTGAGACATACCCAAGTAATCACTGCTGCTTTTCATTGCCTCTGATTGGAATGAACTAGGATCAGCCTGCTCTCATTACACGGCCCACACCTGGTCCAATCAAAAAAGTATGATTTTTCTAGTGCCTTCTCTAATACCTCTCTGTTTTTGCTGATGCTAGGATAAACATTGGTTTTAAAAATCTCTGCTTTACTTCAGCTACACAACAATACAAAATTTGGATGGAAGGCCAAAACACATTTGTATTAGAATGGATAAGGCCCGAGACACCCAGACACACCCAATTGTCTCTTCTCTCTGTCTCTCTCTCTCTCTCTCTCTCTCTCTCTCTCTCTCTCTCTCTCTATCAAAGCAGATACTCTGCTACGGAGGTGTGATTGGTGGATTACAGTTACAATGAAAAGGAAAAAAACACTATATGTTAGGTGAAGAGCAATCATTTTAATCCATGTTTAATCCAGTCAGATAATATTAGACGTGAAATACAGGCCATTAAATTAAAACCGGACAGTACTGTAACAAACCCATTACATGACAATGTAGCAATATCAGATCAATGTTTAGAGTATTTTGCTTCGCTTAGAGAGACCGAACTAGCTACATTAATCTCTTCAGCCAATTCATCAACTTGCATACTAGATCCCGTACCTACATGTTTGTTTAAACAGATTTGTCCAGGAGTAATTGAACCACTTCTAAATATAATCAATTCTTCCCTAAGCACTGGCTATGTACCTAAATCACTTAAATTAGCAGTTATTAAACCCTTGATTAAAAAACCTGATCTTGACCTGTCTCAATTGTCCAGCTATAGACCAATATCAAATCTCCCCTTCATCTCTAAGATTTTAGAAAAGGTTGTAGCAAAGCAGTTATGCTCGTACTTAGATAGGAATAACATTCATGAAATGTATCAGTCAGGGTTTAGACCTCATCATAGCACAGAGACAGCATTAGTTAAAGTAGTAAATGACCTTCTACTGACCTACGATCAGGGTTGTGTCTCTCTGCTTGTGTTACTCGACCTTAGTGCAGCTTTTGATACTATAGATCACACTATTCTCCTTGATAGATTAGAAAATGTTGTTGGTATTAAGGGAACAGTCCTCTCCTGGCTCAGGTCTTATCTGACCGATCGTTATCAGTTCGTAGATGTAAATGGTGAATTCTCCATGCGTACTGAGGTTACTTTTGGAGTTCCACAGGGTTCTGTTTTAGGCCCACTGCTCTTTACTTTATATATGCTACCCCTAGGTCAAATTATTCGTAAACATGGAATTAGCTTCCACTGTTATGCTGATGATACACAGTTGTATGTTTCAGCGAAGCCAGAGGACAGACAGAAGCTTAGTAAAGCTGAGGATTGTGTAAAGGACATTAGACATTGGATGTTAACTAACTTCCTTCTACTTAATTCTGATAAAACAGAAATACTTTTATTAGGCCCACGTGTAGCTAGAAGTAATCTTTCTGATCACATGGTTACTCTGGATGGTCTTTCTGTTTCATCATGTGCAGCAGTTAAAGACCTTGGAGTGATTATTGACTCCAGCCTATCATTTGATGCTCATGTAGATAATATTACTAGGATAGCCTTCTTTCATCTCAGAAATATTTCTAAAATAAGAAACATATTGTCACTACATGATGCGGAAATACTAGTTCATGCATTCGTCACCTCTAGATTAGATTACTGTAATGCCTTACTGTCTGGATGTTCCAGTAGGAATATAAATAAGCTCCAGTTAGTCCAGAATGCAGCTGCTAGAGTCCTAACTAGAACTAGAAGGTACGACCATATCACACCGATATTATCAATACTGCATTGGCTCCCAGTAAAATCTCGCATTAACTATAAAATACTTTTATTAACCTATAAAGCACTAAATGGTCTCGCGCCACAATATCTAAGCGACCTTTTGGTTTTATATAATCCGCCACGCCTACTTAGATCAAAAGATGCAGGCTATTTGACGGTACCTCGAATAGTGAAGGCTACAGCAGGGGGAAGAGCTTTCTCTTATAGAGCCCCACAGTTATGGAACAGTCTTCCTATTAGTGTTCGGGACTCAGACACAGTCTCAGTGTTTAAGTCTAGGCTTAAAACGTATTTGTTTACTCAAGCCTACCCTGACTAGATTCTGTTCTACTACTTCGCAGTCATAATAATCTTTTTTCTCCCTCTCTCCTTTCGCCGAGCCCCACATGAATTTATGGAGATACTAGAGATCCAGATCCTTTCTGCCTCTGGATGGAGCTCAAATCTTCTCTAATTCCAGACTGCTGGGACTACGGCTGCTCCTAAGGCCATACAGACTTCATATAAATCCATAATGAACTTTTTCACACTATCTGTTGTTACCCAGATGAGGATGGGTTCCCTTCTGAGTCTGGTTCCTCTCAAGGTTTCTTCCTCTTAAAACATCTTAGGGAGTTTTTCCTTGCCACCGTCGCCACTCAGTGGCTTGCTCAGTTGGGATAAATTCGCACCTTTAATATCTGTATACCATGTTGATATTTCTGTAAAGCTGCTTTGAGACAATGTCTATTGTAAAAAGCGCTATACAAATAAAATTGAATTGAATTGAATTGAATTGAATAAACACCACTCCTTGACATTTAGACATTTTAAGCAGTGGAGTCTGTCCATTTAATGTTACAAAAAGAAGAAAGGATTGTTTGGTACATTGATGCAGAGATGAAAGTGTGTTGTTCTCATCCAGGTTCGTGTGGCAGAAATACTCTTGTTACTAGGTTATTGTGCTGGGTATAATGTGGCTTTGGATAAACTACGTCTTTATTCATCATATCCATCAGACCCACTGTTCACCTCACTGTTACCTTTAGTTGACCTTTGTGTTCTCTGGCATCTTGCTGGTGGGGAATGATTTGCATACTGTGAATGCCAGAAGCATTTAAGCTGCACCTTGAGGCTCTGTACCTCTAGTGATATGTCTGATTCAAACACAAAGCAGGATTTCTCTGCCTTTAATCTTTAATCTTAATGATCTTCTTCAATCATTATGCACTGTTTAATTCCTCCCCTGCAGTGTCTGTGTGTGCAGTATGCATATACATGTTGCTGCACTCCTCTTGAGCCCTACAGGGACTTTACTGTTAATTAGAGCCAGGAAAGGCTTTTCTAATTACAGCTAAGTCCAATAATAGTTCAATAAACTGTCACAAGAAGTGGACACAAGCTCAAGCCTTGTTGGATGGTATGGCAAGAGTCTACGTATATGTTAATTTGTATCATTTATTCTACAAAGCCTCAAGGAGAGAGTTTAGCTGTGTGTGTGTGTGTGTGTGTGTGTTGGGTGTATTTTGTCTTCAGCATATGGGCTCTCTCTAGGGCTCTATCTCAGGTGTCATTGTGCAGCTGATGGGGGATGATGATGGGGGATCAGTACCCTGCACTGTCCAATAACCTGCTTGTAGATGTGGGAATGTGGGCCAATAAGGATTTTACATGGAGAGAACAATGACATTTAAACCACAGAAAATAATGTAGAGGTTTTAGAGGAAGCACAATTGTGAATCTAATGTATATTAGATCCTGCAATTCCATTTGCATGGTTAAGGAGAAGTGAGAAAAAGCACCAGTGTATCCACATTTCATTTAAATTAATATTCAGATAGGTTATGCAAAATGTATGCAAATGGAAAAGTTGCTGGCTTTATTGTTTACATCAGTGTAGAGTGTGTGTGTGTGTGTGAGAAAGAGAGAGAGAGAGAGAGAGAGAGAGAGAGATTATGTGTGTTTGAAAGGAGAGGAGCTGCCTCATGTCAAGAGGATTTTCAGGGTTGCCATTTCCAGTTTCCCGCCTCCACGCCCCAATCACACAACCGCGCCCCCCCGCCCCCCCCCCCCCCCTTCAGTTTGTTCCATCAGCCTCAACTGCCACTTTAACAGTCACCATGGGAACCTATTATGGTCTGTTGTACCTGTCTCTGTCTGCAAGTGTGTAGTGTGAAAATCAAAAATGGTTACAGCTTTAAATATGGTTCCTCCTCAGGCAGGAGTCCCCTGATATTGTCTCAGAATGTACACTTCTGTTCCCAGCCTGTAGCGATGCATTCAGCTCAGTAAACTCACTAAACTAGACTGGCTTCCAACTGTCTGTGTGGCTGCAGGTCCTTCTCAGTCTAGGACTGTGAAGTTGCAAGATTACCAAATGGCTCCTAATATCAAAAGGAAGTGGGAGAGAGAGAAAGAAGACAAGAGTGCTCACACACACACACACACACACACACACACACACACACACACACACACACACACACACAGTGATTCCCTGAGTCTAATAAGGTTATATTAAAGCTGAAGTATCGAACATTTTTTGGTAAACAATTAACAAAAATCTATTATTGAGCAAGTACATAAAAAGTCAATGTTCTAAACTGTCCACTTACCTTACCCTGATTAGCAACAGTAAGCTTATAATAATGATTTATAATTTGAGTTGTTGGTCAGATTTCACGGGAAACGTCAGTTTGACGTCATTTGCGTAGCCTTTAACATCAACATGCCTTTGCGTGGTTACGTCAGGTCCGTAAAGAGAAAGAAGAAGAGCCGGCTATTATAGCGTGTGTGCGGAGGCTGAGGATGGTGATGTGTTTGTAGCTTGTCCTTACAACAGCTGCTTAGAATTTAAACTTGTCATCTAGGTGGCTGCTATTAATCTGGATAGTTCTAAACGCAATCATCGTTGACATCTGGGGAATTAGCTCTTGTCAAAACCAAGAAGCCTCGAACCGCGGAGAGCCTGCATTCAAAAAGGGAAAGCGACAGAGCCCATGCTAAAACGAGAATAAATATAGGCATGGCTTTTGAGAGGAAGAAAACTCCGAGATCTGAAGGGATTGAAGACTGACACAGAGATGGCTATTTTTCTGCTGAACAGGTCAGACATTTCAGTGGCTCAGTAGGTAGCTAGCTAATATTAGATCACTTGTTTACTTGGTTTTGTTTGTTTGTTTGTTTTTTTGTTATGGTCAGTGTGGTAAATTGCATTTGTTTTCTGCTAGCTATGAGAGAGAGCAAATCACCTCTACTCTAAGAAAACCGTATTGGAAAAAACAAGTATTGGAGCTAATATATCACCCATATGTATACCTCAAACCATCACATTCATCTGCGCAGAGGAGCAGTGCTGAAGCACAGCCCACATAAAATAAAATAAAAACTCTGCAATAACTTGCAATTTTATATTTCAAACAGAGATTAAAATAGAGAGGCAAAAGTTCAGTACTGCAGCTTTAAGTAATCATTTATGTAAATGTTTATCTTGACCCATCTACTCTGTCTTTCTCCCTGCAAAACACACAAGAAGTGCAATTTAATAAGTGGGCTTGTCATCCCTCGCTCTAACTGGCAAGAGAGGAGGGATATTTATAAACAACACAATGCCTTAGTGAGAAGAGCATCCACAAATACAATACAAATAGACGTTTTACTATTTTCACGCAGAGTGACTGAAATATCTTTCTACACACCACACCTACAATAGATATGAATATTTCAAATTAGATGTCTGTCATTTTTGCTGCTCTTGCTGTGTTTATGGAGAATAAAAACTGCAGTACTCCAGTCTTACATGTAGGCATGTGCAGAAGCATGTATGATAAAAGCCATTCACTAGCTAAACATTCTAGAGAAAACCTCAGTGAATTCATGAATCACTCTTCCTACATGAGTAGAGCAGAGATCATTCTGAACTTTGGCCTACCAGAGATTAGGGTCTATCTGAAATGTTAGTCTGCTCAGAACGCTGTCAATGCAGCGCAATCACACTTTTTCATTCCATCTGTCTGGTTTGGATGCTTTCTCTCTCTGATGAAAAAGAGTGTCAGTGCAGCTGTGCTCTTCCAACACAACACTCAATGCTCTGTGCCTCTCAAGCCCCTTTTTCACATGACTAACAAGACCAAGGGTTGTCTCTTGTGGGTGTGGAGCGACTGCTACTGTTGTTTGTCAGCGTGCATTGCCCAACATTTTTTTTTCTTTTTTTTTTTTTTAGTTATGATGAAAAATTGAAGTAGTATTTTTAAAACTTAAAACAAGCTAACTGTACATGCTACAGATACTGTCCAGAGGCACCAGAGATCCATCCATCCATCCATCCATCCATCCTTCTTCAGGGTCGCGGGGGAACCTGGAGCTAATCCCAGGGAGCATGGGGCACAAGGCGGGGTACACCCTGGACAGGGTGCCAGTCCATCACAGGGCACAATCACATACACACTCACACACCCATTCATACACTACAGACACTTTAGACACGCCAATCAGCCTACCATGAATGTCTTTGGACTGGGGGAGGAAACCGGAGTACCCGGAGGAAACCCCCGCAGCACGGGGAGAACATGCAAACTCCGCACACACATGGCCCCGGTGGGAATCGAACCCCGGACCCTGGAGGTGTGAAGCAAACGTGCTTTAAAATATTCTTCCAAGCTTTATTTTCTTCATACTATCTCTACACACATTTTATGAGATGTCATATATGATAGAATGAGATGAAAGCACGGTTATCATTTTTATTGAAATTATTTTGCACATAAAAACACAAACTAATTGCAGATAAGAATCAAAGGTTTGAGTGGGGAATTCAAAATTGTCACAAGATGCACCACAGAATTGGTCCAAAGAATCATTTGAGTCCATTGTCATACCCAGTTTGTACAGAATTGAGAAAATATCAGTTAAAATGTTGCTTGGCATTGCTTGCAGCTTTCTCTGAAATTGTGTGTCTGTGTCTTGCACGTACATGGAAAAATAATAGTTGCCCATTGCTAAATCACTTGCTAGTGTAAATGTAGGATAATGCTCTTTCCAGTTTGGTTGTCTAAATAGAGATGATGACTTTGAGATGTGACCTCTTGTTAATTAATCCTAAACCTTTGTGCAAGAGTTACATTTCATCAGCTCTATCAAGCAGTGACAAGCACAAGAACAGGATTGAGCTGAACAAATGAATGTCTGTGTCAGGTTTCGGATCCCTTATTAAATTTCATGGTGATGAAACCCAGAGAGTGTGGGAGTCAGATGACAAAAAAAACTGTAGAGTCATCTAGGCCTGTCACGATAATTACTTTATCGACTTAACGTACGATCTATGGACATGACCTCAAAATTTTTTGCTGACCTCAATAATGCCCATTGTGTTTACATGTGTGTTTGTTTACATATGAATGAATATCACCACTTCATATTCGGTGGGTAGAGATGGATGCGAGTGCTGTTTAAGCTTTTTATTGGAGACGCGGGCAGACAAATCCCAATCAGAGGGGCAAGGAGAGTTTGGTCGTCGCCTTGCATCATGCTAAGCAACTGCATGCAATGTAAGATTTTATGTTCAGGGAAGGGACAGGGCGGGGGGTTTAAATGCATTAATTGTTTTAGCATGTTATTTTTTCTATAATTAATTGCAATAAATTAAAATGTTACGTGCAACAGCACTAGTTATTTTACCTTATATGAACTATGGAGTTATATATGGCCAGTAGCATTTTTGGGCCATTGATCATTTGCGCGTTACTTTGGCACTTTGCTGGCAGTTACTGTGCTGACACATGCATGCATGTGTATGTACATGACCTTGTCCTGGGGTGATGCACACATTGGCTGACGAAGTTGGAGGTGATTTCATACTATTGTGTGCGTGTCTCTGCATGCAAGTTAGGATGTCGTGCGTGGATGCTCGCATGGTTTTTATGCACGTAATGTAAGGATGTCCTCTAGGAGGCACTTTCATATGGAAGTAATAAAGTGACAAAGATTTGAATTTTTAAAAAAAATGATTTGAATTTTAAGTCATTGAAAACTTAACATCAAAAATGAAAGACCATGACATTCATAAAATGAAACATATATGGTTGAAAACCATACATCTGTATTTATTTATTTTGATATTTATTATATTCTTTGAAATTCAAGGTTGTTTTGTCATCTTTTTCAGTGTTCAGAGATTCATATTTTAAAATCAAGGTTTACAACAACAACAACAACAAAAACAATAAATCAATGCTCAAACTCAACCAGTCAAATTCAGGCTGAAAAATTCAACATGAAAAAAAATTCAAGTTTAACATCTGGGCTACTCGGGGGTAGGAAAAGGCAGTCGTGCCTGGAGCATGGTGTGCCGTTTTGCATGTTGTGCAATTGCAGACTCCGGCTAAAGAAATAACACAATAGTTATAAGACATATTTCTTTATTAATCTGATTTAAATCCATGATTGCCTTCCGACTGTTCTGTTGATATAGTGAGATAGGCGCATGCAAATTGGCACAACATGCTCCAGGCACGATTGCCTTTGCCTACCCCCGAGTAGCCCAGATGTTAAACTTTTTTTGTGTTGAATTTTGCAGCCTGAATTTGACTGGTTGAATTTGAGCACTGAAATCCATACAGGTTTCTGAATATTTGAAAACCGATTGATTGAATCTGAATTTGTGAATGTTGAAAAAGTATATTTAAATATAGTTACTTGATTTTTTTTTTGAAAACCTGAATTTTAAAATATAAATCTCTGAACACTTACAGTGCCTTGCAAAAGTATTCACTCCCTTGGCATTTTTCCTATTTTGTTGCATTACAACCTATAAGTTAAATGGATTTGTATTTGGATTAAATGTAATGGACATGCACAAAATTATCCCAAATTGGTGAAGTGAAATGAAAAAAATAACTTATTTAATTTTTTTTAAAATAAATAAATAAATAAAATGGAAAAGTGGTGCGTGCATATGTATCCCCCGACCCCTCTCCCCCCTTTTCTATGAAGCCCCTAAACAAGATCTGGTGCAACCAATTACCATCAGACGTCTAATGTGACGCCACCTAAGTGTCACATGATCTGTCACATGATCTCAGTATATATACATCTGTTCTGAAGGGCCACAGAGTCTGCAGCACCACCAAGCAAGCGGCACCACGAAAGTATATCCGAAACTTTGAACATCCCACGGAGCACGGATAACATTGAAGGAGCTGCATAGCTCCACCGCGGAGATTGGAGTATCTGTCCATAGGACCAGTTTAAGCCGTACACTCCACAGAGCTGGGCTTTACGGAAGAGTGGCCAGAAAAAATTACTTAAAGAAAAAAATGAGCAAACGTGTTTGCTGTTTGTCAAAAGACATGTGGGAGACTCCCCAAACATATGGAAGAAGGTCAGATGAGACTAAAATTGAGCTTTTTGGCCATCAAGGAAAACACTATGTTTGGCACAAACCCAACACCTCTCATCACTTTTGAGAACACTATCCACTGAGAACACAGCATCATGCTGTGGGGATGTTTTTCATCGGCAGGGACTGGGAAACCGGTCAGAATTGAAGGAATGGTGGATGGCACTAAAAACAGGGAAATTCTTGAGGGAACCCTGTTTCAGTCTTTCAGAGATTTGAGACTGGGACGGAGGTTCACTTTCCAGCAGGACAGTGACCCTAAGCATATTGCTAAAGCAACACTCAAGTGGTTTAATCTGTGGTATGTTTTGCAAAAATCCCTGTGGCTAGATGTGCCAAGCTTATAGAGACATACCCCAAGAGAATTGTAGGTGTAATTGCTGCAAAAGGTGGCTCTACAAAGTATGGACTTTGGGGGTATAAATAGTTCTGTAATAATTTTCTGGGTTTTTTTTTTGTCTTATTTCTTGATTCTTTCACAATAAAAAAATATTTTGCATCTTCAAAGTAGTGGGCATGTTGTGTAAATCAAATGATACAAACCCCCCAAAAATCCATTTTAATTCCAGGTCGTAAGGCAACAAAATAGGAAAAATGCCAAGAGGGGTGAATACTTTCGCAAGGCACTATAAAAATAAGAATGGACTCCCAATAAACACACATTGTAGGTGATATAAAACACAGCATAAAGTAAAAATAAAAAAATACATAATTTGTCAATCAGTGATTGATAGAATTGTAGATTTAAACACTAGCTAAATTGAAGTACTTTGATACAAATTTGCTCATACGCTTCACACGTTATTTTAGTGAGGATTCACTTCAATTTATAATTAATCAGGCAAGGTTTCTTTTTTCCCCCAGTACTTTTCAAAAGAAAGGTCACTTCTTCACACTTATCTTCTATTTATTATTCTTACAGGGCGCATGGTGGCTTAGTGGTTAGCACGTTTGTTTCACACTTCCAGGGTCGGGGGTTCGATTCCCACCATGGCCTTGTGTGTGCGGCATGTTCTCCCTGTGCTGTGGGGGTTCCCTCCGGGTACTCCGGTTTCCTCCCCCAGTCCAAAGACATGCATGATTGGCATGTCCAAAGTGTCCGTAGTGTATAAATGGGTGTGTGTATGTGTTTGTGGATTGGCACCCTGTCCAGGGTGTACCCTGCCTTGTGCCCCATGCTCCAGGATAGGCTCCAGGTTTCCCTGTGACCCTGAAAAGGATAAAGCGGTATAGAAGATGGATGGTTCATCTGACAGCACCTCCTAGAGGAGACACTAACATTATGTGCATAAATACTAACTTGTATGTACAGACTTGCATGGAGAAGTATAAAATCGGCCTCAAGAGGCCTATGGGAGCTGTATAACTAATGGAGTTAGCTCTCTGTAATCTCATTAGACACCACAGTGGTGAAAGAGATCCACTATTGAGTCGATGCTTCTGTTATCATTCAGAATAAGCATAGATTTAAAAAATAATGTTTAGTGCAATTTAAAAGCTTCACTGTGGCACTCTGTCAGCAAATAGGGATAGCAAATGGATTTGATGATGCACTTTTACTGTAAGCCGAATGCTTTAAAACCCCTCTAGCTGTTTCCCCCTCACCTTATTGGTATATAAAAATATGTGCCATACTTGAATAACATACAGTATCTAATGTTCTTATAAGGTCCAGGAAATCTGATTTGTTTTTGTCTGCTCTGACTGTTATGATGATAGTGCATTCCCTTTCTATCTGCAGTGAAATGAGGGTTGGTAGTTTCTATGGAAACCATAGATCTTATACTGCAGCAAGCTTGGGTGTGTATACTCCCCCCTCCATGTGCTGTTCATTACAGTGCTAGACAGTGTTTACTACTATAACCATAATTCACACCTAATTTCTCTCTCTGTTCCATTGTTTGCATTAATTTAGCTCTATAGCTAGATGTACCTTTGTGCCCCTATTGCTGCTTTGATAAATGCTTGGAGTGGTATGGAGGGGGCTTTTTTGTAGTTATTCCATGATCTTACAGTTAATAATTAATTGCTCTGTCTTGTGTTCTTTTCCTAGAATTCTCTTAAAAAGCGAGGTGCAAGGCCAAACAACAAACCTGAGAAGAAGATGTCACCACAGGTAGAGTGCACATTAGCAATAGCATCTGTAATTATTTCATACATTTTTGCACAGTATATTATTGATTATAGTCAATATAAGTAAACATTTTTTGCATAGTCCCCATGAAATGCTCATAGAAATAGGAAAATGTTTTGTCATGGGGTTCTACTTTGAACCTTTAAGAGTGCCAAAAGGACCAAGAGAGTTCTAGATGAGACTTTTGAGATTAGATTAGTGTGTATCAAGTGGTACTGGAAAGTTTTTGAACCCTTTAGAATTTCCTACATTTCTGCATAAATATGACCTAAAGCATAATAAGATTTGCACATAGATCCTCAAGAGAACCCAAATAAGACAAAAATATAATACTTGTTCATTTATTAATTGAGGAAAATTATCCAATATTACAAATCTATGAGAGGCAAAAGTATGTGAACCTTTGCTTTCAGTATCTGTGTGACCCCCTTGTGCAGCAATAACTGCAACTAATCCTTTCCAGTAACTGTTGATCAGTCCTTGGAGAAATTTTTGCCCATTCCTCAGTACAGAACAGCTTCAACTCTGGGATATTGGTGGGTTTCCTCAATGAACTGCTTGCTTCAGGTCCTTCCACAACATTTCTATGGGATTAAGGTCAGGACTTTGACTTGGCCATCCCAAACATTAACTTTATTATTCTTTAACCATTCTTTGGTAGAACGATTTGTGTGCTTAGGGTCATTGTCTTGCTGCATGCCCCACTTTCTCTTGAGATTCAGTTCATAAACAGATGTCCTGATATTTTCCTTCAGAATTCGCTGGTATAATTCAGAATTCATGGTTCTATCAATGATGGCAAGCCGTCCAGGCCCAGATACTAGCAAAACAGGCCTAAACCACGATACTACCACCACCATGTTTCATAGATGGGATGAGGTTCTTGTGCAGGGGTTTTCTCCAAACATAATGCTTCTCACTTAAAGCAAAAAATTCTATTTTGGTCTCATCCATCCAAGAAACATTTTTCCATTAGCTTGTCCACGTGATCTTAAGCAAACTGCAGAAGGGCAGCAATGTTCTTTTTGGAGAGCAGTGGCTTTCTCCTTGCAACCCTGCCATGGACACCATTGTTGTTCAGTGTTCTCCTGATGCTGGACTTATGAACATTAACATTAGCCAATGTGAGAGAGGCCTTTAGTTGCTTAGAAGTTACCCTGGGTTTCTTTGTGACCTCGCACACTATTACATGTCTTGCTCTTGAAGTGATCTTTGTTGGTCGGCCACTCCTGAGGAGGGTAACAATGGTCTTGAATTTCTTCCATTTGTACACAATCTGTTTTGCTATGGATTGGTAAAGTCCAAACTCTTTAGAGATGGTCTTGTAACCTATTCCAGTCTGATGACTATGAACAACTCTTTTTCTGAGATCCTCAGAAATCTCCTTTGATCATGCCATGATACACTTCCACAAACATGTGTTGTGAAAATCAAACTTTAATAGATCCCTGTTCTTAAAATTAAACAGGGTGTTCACTCATACTTGATTGTCATCCCATTAATTGAAAACACTGAAATTGGATCATTTTCCATGACAAAGTATAATATTTTTGCCTCATCTCTTTAATTGGGTTCTCTTTGTCTACTTTTAGGGCTTGTGTGAAAATCTATTGATGTTTTAGTTCACATTTATGCAGATTCTGTATATAGAAAAATGGTTTCACAATCTTTCAAGCACCACTGTAGGCTATATTAACATTTATTTTTACACAAATTAATGCAGAGAGCCTTATTTGTTTAGATATAGCTTCGATATCAGATTAATGACAAGTCTGACACCTCTGCTATCAGCCTCCAGAGGATAGTTCTGACCTGAAGTGCCAGCTCCATTTTGCCAAGGAGGAGTCAGCACTTATGTGCAAGAAACTCACCAAGATGGTGAAAGACAATGAGGTGATGAAGGAGGAACTGACCAAATACCGTTCACTCTATGGTGACATGGATACCTCACTGACCATGGATGAGGTGGCTGACTCGCCCCACATGCGTGAAGCCGAAGTCCGAATTCACTTGAAGCTGGTTGAGGAGGAAGCTAACTTGCTGAGTCGACGGATAGTGGAGCTAGAGGTTGAGAATCGTGGTCTCCGGGCTGAAATGGATGACATGAAGATTCAGGAGACTCCAGGAGGTCTTGCAGTTGCGACAGGAGTTGGGCAGCTGCTAATTTCACCTTCAGCTGATAATGTTATGGAGCTGCAGCGGCATCTGCAGTTTGTAGAAGAAGAAGCGGATCTGCTGAGAAGGTCACTGATTGAAATGGAGGAGCAGAACAAGCTCCTAATGAATGAACTTAATCGATACAAGTCAGAACTTCCTCCTGATTCTGATTTTGAGTCCTTGTCACCCTCTACCATCCTTCCTCCATCCATCACTCCTGGAGTGGCAACTTCTGAAGAAGGGGCTCTAAATGAGGCATCCCAAGAAGAGCTCCTGGCAGCCAGGCTTCAAATCAGTGACCTGAGCAGTAAGGTAAAGAAGCTCCAGTATGAGAACCGCATTTTGCTGTCCAACCTCCAACGCTGTGACCTGGCTTCCAGACATGTGGACATTCGGCCTTCCCTGGAGACTGATGCAGAGGCAGGGGACTCAGCTGAGTGCGTACCTAGCCCAGAACACCCAATGGATGGTGAAGAGAACCAGCCTCTGGAGGACAAGGGTGAGATGGTGACAGGAAACAACCATTCTCTTTCTGATCAGTGCCTCAGCATCAAAGAACTCTTGGCCATCCGTGACCAGGCCCAATTAATTACCTCAGCAATCCAGCTCCTTATGTCTGCTGATTCCAGCTGTCTTCTAGCTGTCTCATCAGACACAATTTTACATAAAATCACAACTAGGGAACCTGGAGAAGCTGGATTCCTGGAGAAGAACCAAGTTCAGAGTTCTAATCTGTCTCTAGTTGAGGCCCTTCACAGTAGGCTTCAGTCTCTGCAGGCCCAGCTGCAGGCTCTCAGTCAGAGGATAGAGGTCCTGGGAGAGTCCCCTGAGAATAAGCTTTCATCTGTGGCTCTAGTCTCTCAGTCAGCTGAGCCCTGCCCTATAGATTCTCAGGTCAATCAGATCACAGTTCAACAGAAGGTAAGAACCTTGTATCATCAACACTGCCTTGAAACATTTAAACACTCGTTTTCATTTTGTTTTCTTTTATCCCTCCTTTGTTTATTGAGACCGAATAATTTTTTTTGCTTTGCCTTTTATATTACTGCTAAGTTACTAACACAGCTCTATTCATGTTATTTATAAAGCCTGCCAGGCAGTGCAACTAATGTGCATGGTTTTATTTTAAGACATCTTGGCCTCTAATGGAGTAAATTATGGCTAGCGTTACACTGCTCATCTTGGGTCAAATACTGACTTCTCTGTAACTATTGGAACGGCAAGGTCAATTCATTTGTTTGTGCTATACACCAAAGACATTTTGGTTTGAGATCAAAAGATGGATTTAGGAGTTCAGGTTTTATTTCCTGGTATTTACATCTAGATGTGTTAAACAACATAAAACATTGAAACCTTTGTATCAGACCACCCAATTTTTAGGTGAGCAAAAGTATAGGAACAGATAAGTCTTGAAGTAAATTAAACTAAATAACACTTAATATTTGGTTGCATACCCCTTGCTTGCAAAAACTGCGTTAAGCCTGCAGCTCACTTTCATTCCCAAATTGTTGCTTAATTCTTTATTTATTTTTTTTTTTTATCCTTTTCCAGGCTTTTACTGCAGCCTCTTTTATTTGTTGTTTGTTTTGGGGGGTTTATTCCTTCAGTCTCCTATTCAGGAGGTGAAATGCATACTCAGTTTGGTTAAGGTCTGGTGATTGACTCCCCCCCCCCCCCCCCCCGATAAAGTCCTTTGTTGAGTTGGCAGTGTGTTTTGGATCATTGTCTTGCTGTTTAAATGCCTAAGCATTGTCCTCCTGATTATTTTCCTGTAAACTTCTCGATTCATTCTGCTGCTACCCTCACGTTACATCATCAATAAAGATTAGTGAACCTGTTCCAGAAGCAACCATGCAAGCTCAAGCCATGACACTACCTCCACCATGTTTCACAGATGAGCTTGTATGTTTTGGATCATGAGCAGCTCCTTTCTTTCTGCACACTTTGTCCTTTCCCTCACTTTGGTAGAGGTTAATCTTGGCTTCGGCCAACTCATTCGGTGTCTGTGGCTCAGTACACCAGTGGTTTCTTTATTTTTCAGGACATTCCAAATTGTTGTACTGGCTATGCCTAATGCTTGTGCAATGCCTCTGACTTTCCCCCCCCTCTTTTCTCAGCTTCAAAGTGGCTTGCTTTTCTCCCATAGACAGCTCCCTGGTCTTCATGTTGGCTAGGATTAAGGATTAAAAATAATCCTTTTTAACAGCAAATGCAGTTTTCATGGGTGAAACTGATGGCTAAAATCAAGAGTAGATGTTCAAGCTATTTATTGTTTAAACAATCAAACAATCATTGTTTAAACATTCAAACAGGACACACCTGTGTAACAAGAAAAACCTGTCAGTCACATGTCCCAATATTTTTGCTCACCTACAAACTTGGAGGTCTGATACAAAATGTGCTATGTTCTTTGTCGTTTAACACATCTACATATAAATACCTGGAAATAAAGATGAAAGTCTAAACCCTCTTCTCATGTTCATCTTTTGATGTCAACCCCAAATGTCTTCAGTCTGCAGCAAAAGCAAATGAGTTGGCCTTGCCTTTCCAGTAGTTTTGGAGGGGACTGTATGTTTGAAGTCTTAGAAGGAGTTATAAGATCCTTTTTAAAACAATTTTTTTTTTTGTAAAAAGCCAAAACACGTCTGTATAAATTGTTGGGCCCCTGTTACTTTGTTTTCACAGAATCACAGCAGAATACACACAGTCCACTCAAACAGATGCAGCCTATAACTTTGAGTACTATATAGCGCCATACTGAATAACCCTTGTGTGTCCTTATGGAATTTTTGTCTTTTTCATTTTTGTTTTTTTAATCATTTTGTCTGTGTTAATGCAAACAGCATAAATTTAGCAAAAGGTGTTTATTTTTATTGGAATTTTAATATTTCACCCTCATTTGCTTTCATAAATCTATTTTAAACTAGGTACACAAAATAGTTACACTAAGGACCTTAAGGACACACATGTCCCCATTGAAACCCATTCAAACTGCAATATTTAATCCCTGTGACGTTTAAACATAAAATCAGGCATTCTGTGTTAATAGGGATTTATTTTGTTGACAAGGTTTCAAAACATTGAATTGTTAAAAAAAAAAAATTCTGAAATGTGTAGTATTTTCTCAGGTTTAGTCCATGGGGAAAATATATGCTTTTCCTGTTTTCTGATTCTGCTGTATTATAGAGCACTGCAGACCAGCTGAATAAATGATGCAGCTATAATTGTATGGGTGTGTTTGTATGGATATTAGAGTTGTGGTTTGTATGTGTGTACTGAAAATGTTGTGTGTGTTTGAACAGTTTGAAAGAAAGAAATTATATTGTACAAATCCCACCCCATGTATATAAGTCAAAGAAGGTTACTGAGCTTTAAAGATTTTTGCATTATGTAAAGAAACCGGCATTTAAAGGGTTAAAATTCTGAAAATGAATGAATGTTTGGTAGTTATGATCAGAACTGATTCTGGTCAAAAATCAGTCAAAATATTATAATCAAAATATTAATATATATTATATTTCTATGACAGTTTTTTGACATGGACATTTTTGTCCTTTATGGACCTGAGTGGTAGGGTTTTTTGTTGTTTTTTTTTAAATCTGACACTGCATAAAAAATATGAATGTATCAAAATTAATGTTGTTGTTAATCAATGATGTATCAAACACTGTAATAATCAAAGAAAAAAATCTGCTTAGCATTTAGTATATGGAAAATAATTACTATTTTTATTTTTCTCATAAAAAAAAAATCTGTGGCATTATGTAAACAAACCAGCATTTAAAAGGTTACAGTTCTGAAAATTAATGAATGTTTGGTAATTATGATTAGAACTGATGCTGGCAAAAAAAAAAAAAAATTTAATCGACGTCAGTGAAAATGGAAAAAATATTAATATATAATATTTTTGACATTTTTTGGACATGGACCTATGGACCTATGTGTAACTTTTTTTAATTGACGCACAAGGGTTAAATGTATTGCTTATTTTCATAATGGTATCACTGATAAATTGACTATGGACATATGTGTCCCTATTTTGTCATATGTGACAAACACATTATTCATCAATAAGTTCCTATTTTAACCGGTTTCCTGATAAAGATATTTTGAAGGCAGAATTTTTGGTTTACTACATTGACACGAGTATTGATGTGGCTATTTCCTGGGTGGCTAACTAAATACCTGAGATAAACTAGACCTACATTTTTCACATTATTTCCTCTCTTACTCAGTTCTTTACTCCAGATGCAAATCACTTTTTGGCACAAGGTGGATTGCTGGGGTTATGCATAATTAAGATATTAACTACTTTATAACTACTTTTTCTTAATCAACTATACTAGTGCAATCATTTATCAAATATTTTTTTCCCTGAGTGTGATGTTCCTTGCTGTCTACTATGCCCTGAACAGCTGCTTAGTTAATTGAAGGACAGTTAAAAATACATATATGATTTAATTGAAAGAATTTGCACCTTCAAGAAAGATTGCATCTTAATAAATTAAACATAAAAATAAATAAATCTGATTAATCTTAAAATGTGGGAAAATAATACAGATTGCATAGAGCCTAACCTTGGTAACAACACTGAACCAATTAACTGGTTAACAATGTATTTAAAATATAAAACATAATGAAAAAAATCTGTTTGGCTTGCATATTTCAAATTTCATTATGATCTTAGCAATCATAATAAACAACATATTGGAATAAACTATCGTCTAAACACTGCATGCTCAAACATTTCATTAACCATTATTTTTATATGCATCTATAACAAACTTTAAAGCCAGGCAAGGAGGAGGCAGGAACCAGCTGAACATAAACATAAGTTTAATAATAACTCAAACATAACATAAAACACAAATGTAGCATAAACATCTCTCTCGTGCGCGCTCTCTCTCTCTCTCTCTCTCTCTCTCTCTCTCTCTCTCTCTCTCTCATGCACGGTTCCAGCCATGCTCTCTTCTTTCTCTCACTGATTATTCGAATCAGTGCCAGGTGTGCATCCTCACAACCTGGCTTCTCCCTCCTCGTCACGGTATCATTTATCAGAAAATAATGATACAGGTATCAAAAATCCCTACATGACTACATGTACAGTTAATAGCAAAGTTATGAAGCTGTAATATTTTTGTGTGGAATAGGTCAAAAGGATAAATACATTATGCTGTGTGTTATGTGTAGACTCCATTAGAGGTCAAAATTTTTTAAATCCCAATCCAGACCACTCTGTCTTTCCTTCTTCCTTTCTTTCTCTGCACGGGCACCATGACCTGTGGTTTCTGTCTTTACCGCTTTCACTCCCTCTCTTCCTCTTCCTCTCTCTTTTGTTATGGTTTTCCCACTCTCCTTCCCACCACAGTCGACACTGGCTCTTCTCATGGGCATTTTGGTTCTATTTGCCACATTGTCTTCTGCTACATTGATCAAGCTGTTGTTTCTTTACATACTTTTTTTTCTCTTATGAGTGTTTTTTTTTTTCAGACTGCATGTTTTTATGGACTCAATTTTGGTTTAATGATATCATTTTATGTATGGTGATTTCTCACCTGCCTCTCTGTTCAAATTCCTCTTTGCCTTGTCCTGTCTCACGTCCTGTATTTGACTGTCCACATTTCACCGTGTCTCTTTCTCTTTCATTAACTTTCTTTCCTGTACTCCATTCCTGTTCCGTTGTATTGTTTGATTTTTGTTGCTTTTGTTTCCTTCATTAACTTGCCCATGCATGCATGCAACAGCCCAACATTAGGGACCAAGCAGATGTCAAAGGTCAAGATGTCGAAGCTGATGAGAGCAACAGCAATACCGACAGCAACAAAGACCATGTGACAGACTTGTCGGACACCAACTGTGCACTGGTAGGTGCTTAGAAATAGGCTTATACAGATAAGATTATACAGATAATAATCAAACACAGGGATCAGATATGTGTACATACTAATTAAAGAATTTTATGGAATGTCTATGTTGTTATGCTGTTGGTGAAAGTTCATTATCATATGTGTCTTTTTCTGTGGATATGTGAGATCTTTTGATTGGGGTTACACAGAGTATATATGGTTATACATATATACATGGTTTACCTTGCTTAATGTTAAATAAATAAAACCCTTACAATGCTACCATCATGCTTTGACCAACATTTTAAAGGCAAAGCTGCCATAAAGACAGCCATGAAGAATATAAAATATGCGATTTGATACGCACATTTGCTTTGTTATACTTTTGGTATCTTTAGTGTTACAGTAAAATGTCAGTAAGATTAAAGAAAACTTTATATGAGTAGGTGTGTCCAACTTTTACTGTTACAAGTAGTAAGCCATCAGAAATGCATTGAAGCAAATGTGGTGTAATTAAACTTCAGCAGTTTGAGGTAAAGTTGTTCCTTAAACTTTGAGATAGTGATAAAAAAAAAATTGAGAAGCTGTTATAGGAAAATAAACTTGTGTGGTAACATCACCACTGCATCTGTGATTGTTTTCCTAAAACAGCACACCTAATCATGTTTTATTCCTTACATAATGCATTTATGCATTATTGTGTATCATAATGTCTGAGCCAAGTCTCAGCTATTCACTGCTAACTAAAACAGATTGCCTAACATACAGTATATACAGTGATATGACATTAATATGGGGCCTCAGCTGATGCCAGCTGTACAGTGTAGAATAAACGGGTGATCTCACTATATCCTCAGGGCATTGTAAAGCAGAGCAGAAGAGAGAGGGAGGGACAGTTGCATGCTCTACAGATTTAAAGCATCAGTAATGTGTCTCTGTGGGAGGCTTGTAAGAAGTTTATCAGGAGCTCATTGGGACTGCTGAAATGCTGTTTACTACCCTATTTAGCAGAAAGCTTTATTAAAAAGGACAAGCATTGTAAAATGTAAGCCTTCAATGCTGGAACATGTTCAGACACAGTGATTTAGATATCATGGAGCATGAAAGTCATATAAGAACATTCTCTGAAAAACTGAATCATTCGATTATAAATATCCATTGTGGTGAGTTCATCCCCTGTCCATATTCACATCAACACACCTTCCAATTTTTAATGTAGTTAGTTGACATAAATCTGGGTATTTGCGGCTGTTTTAAGCTGATTGCAACCGATTTAGAGATAATTAGATGGCATTCTGTGCGACAACCCCCTTTTAGTTATGTACAAAACCTGTCTATAAGCCTCAACATGCAGTATAAGCACCATGCATGAGGAAACATGCAAAGTGTGCCTTTCCCCTCATACATATTTATTTTAAGGAGGATCACGTGAAAAGTAGGAGGCTGACCCAAAAATGTGCAGCTGATTTCCTAAATTTTGGGCACTGCCAGAACAGGTTTGATTCATGTGTATATTTGTAATCTTTTTAATTTCTGGCAAAATAATATGAGATAATATAATATGAGACCATTTCAGGACAATGATAAAATAACTATTAAGGGAACCTACATCATTTAATAGTGCTTGTCAAATGGTTTAGGTTTGTTGCACAGATCTGGCAACCCTGATCAGAGGACATATACATACATCTGTTATCCTCAGTTTAAACAAAGTACATTAAAGTGCACCTATTATGGTTTTTCAAATATTACCTTTCATGTAGTGTGTTTTAAAGCTGTTTGTGAATGTAAAAACATCTGCAAATTTTAAAAAAATCAAAGCACACAACAAGTGGGGTTATTGACTCCCAAATCAAGGAACCGATTCTGAACAGCTGAAACGAGTCGTTAGTAATTTCAGACTTACTTCCTGTACTAACCTACATAATTTAGTAACAGAAGCCCCACCTCTGGTCTTGATTGGCTGCTCGCGAACAGACGGAGCTGAAACTGGATATGGTAGTGGGCGTTTCCTTTTCGACACACGCTGACAGTGGTAGACCAGTCACAACAGACTGGGACATATGATCAATCAGAGCAGAGTAAGTTCTCTGAAAGGAGGAGTTTAGAATGAATCCTTTAGAACGGATCATTGAACGAGTCATTTGTGTCACTGGGGGGGAAAAGGTAATGCTGCAATTTAAATTATGAGCACACTAAAGTGTTTATTGACCTTGGATGCATGTAAATCTATAGTAAAAAAAAATTAGGCATGTTTCAAAACCACAATAGGTGCGCTTTAAAGAAGACATTTGAGGCATTGCCAATTTCCCAAATGTTGTAGAAGCTGAACCCACCCACAACAAAATGGAACACAGTTTAATTGCACACTTTTATATGTATGTAATTTGCTGGTGTGTTTGGGATCATTGTCCTGGTGCATGACCCAATTTTGGGTCTAGGTTTATGTAGGAGAACAATATAATGCGCAATTAAATGTCATGAATGCACAGAAATTAGATTTGGCCTAGCATAGAACTAGTACCCCAATGCAACCAGTACAAATCACTATGGATGACTATGGTTCCTCTCAGAGCTATACTAGTTGTTCAGTGCTTCTGACTGAATTCCTACACTGTCATTGGTTTGTGTGCTAAAGAGACTTTGTGTCCCTCTGTAGCTTCTGGAGCAGGTTCGTGAACTTCAGGCTCAGCTGTGTGAGGCAGAGGAGAAGGCTGAGAAAACTCAGGAGGCACTGGCACTGGAGAATCAAGCTCACCTTGAATACACACAATCCTGCTCCCAGAAACTCTCTCAGGTATTTATAATGCTCAATCTACCATATAAAGCACCTCAGCATCACTAGGAATGCTTAAAAAACACAAAGTATGTTATAACTGGAATTAACAGAGCAATTCACAGATTAAGTTGCAGGAAAAAAACTCAATTACTAAAAAAAACAAAAAAAAAACCCAATAATGTTTCACTTTGGAAAATGCTAACATAGCAAACAGTGTATGCTAACACAGAATTATAAATTATGAAATCTGACTGACGTTGGCTGTTAACAAATATAACGAGCTAAAAAGAACATTTGTAAGAAAATATTAAGAGGTAGCACCAGAAAGTGCACACTACATCATATATAAATCACTCTGCAGCATTCATCTTCATGTACAAATATTTTCACAGGTATTCACTAATTTCCCACATCCTTTTTTTGTTCTCTTACTTTCGCCTTCCCTGTCTGATAATTCTCAGCTGCAGGAGGAGCACAAGAAGGTGTTGGTGCGACAGGATTTCCAGCTGCAGAGCATGAGCCTGCAAACACGGCTGCAGCAGAAGTTCTGGAGCCAGGAGAGGAATGTCTTGGTGCAGGAGTCCCAGCAGCTGAAGCAGATCCTTCTGCTGGTCAGCCTCAAGCTACGGTGGCTTCTCAAACAGTGGAGGCTTGGCAAGAAGTTTGACGCAGAGGACAAGAACATGTTGCAGGTAATAAGAGGCATTTTATACAATAGCCTAAGGTAGGAGACAAAGTAGGGCAAGGGGGATTTGTTTCCACCTGACAACTCCAGGATCCTGAGTCAGAGCTTCTGTACATGTGTGGGTTTTATCTGGGTTCTCTGGGTTCCTCCTACCTCCAAAACATGCCAGTAGGTGGACTGGCTAAGATAAATTGCTGCTAGGTGTGAATTTGTGTGTGAATGTGTGTGCATGGTATCCTGCAGTTGGCTGGCATCACAGCTAGGGTGTATTCCTGCTTCATGCCCTCTGTTCTTGACAAAGACAAAGTGATTACTGAAAGTGAGTGAATGAATTGTCAAAGGTCAGAGTGACAGTTCTGGAAACTCTTAATTGGTGAACAAAATATGAGAAAGATACATGCTACCTTCTCATGGTAATAAGTAGTCTAGCTTTCGAATGAAGACAAACTGCCCAAAATGAATACTTACCTAGCAAACCTCTTCTGGAAGAGAAGAGCAGAGTAGTGAACCCAATAAAAATAGTGTGTCCACAGTAAAAAATATGTGCATTGGCTAACATGACATATATTAAACACATACAGCTATCAGCCATAACATTAAAACTACTGTCAAGTGAATAACATTGATTATCTCGGTACAATGGCAAAATCTGACCCATCAAGGCATGGACTCCAACAAGACCTCTGAAGGTGTGCTGTGGTATCTGGCACTAAGATGTTAGCAGCAGATGCTCTGTGATGTGAACAGTGTAATGCTCTGGGCAGTGTTCTACTGGGAAACTTTGGGTCCTGACATTCGTGTGGATGTTACTTTGACACATACCACCTAGAGTGGTACTTGAAAGTTTGTGTATAATAACGATAACTGCAACTAAACACTTCTTGTAACTGTTGATCAGTCTTGCACATTGGCTTGGAGGAATTTTAGCCCATTCCTCAGTACAGAACAGCTTCAACTCTGGGATGTTTGTGGGTTTCCTCACATGAACTGCTTGCTTCAGGTACTTGCCGAATCCATCCTGGCCCAGATGCAGCAAAACAGGCCTAAACCATGATACTTCCACCACCATGTTTCATAGATGGGATAAGGTTTTTATGCTGGAATGAAATATTTTCCTTTCTCCAAACATAAATCTTCATTTAAACCAAAAATCCTATTTTGATCTCATCCATCCACAAAACATTTTTCCAATAGCCTTCTGGCTTGGAAGAACGCGATCGTTAGCAAACCGTAGAAGGGCAGCAGTGTTCTTTTTGGAGAGCAGTGGCTTTCTCCTTGCAACCCTGCCATCCACAACATTGTTCACTGTTCTCCTGATGGTGGACTCATGGACATTAATATTAGCCAATGTGAGAGAGGCCTTTAGTTCCCTAGACGTTACCCTAGGTTCCTCTGTGACCTCACACACTGTTACATGTCTTGCTCTTGGAGTAATCTTTGTTGGTCAACTACTCCTGGGGAGGGTAACGATGGTCTTGAATTTCCTCAATTTGTACACAATCTGTCTGACTGTGGATTGGTAGAGTTCAAACACTTTAGAGAGCCCATTGTTTGAAAACACCTGACTCTAATTTCACCTTCAAATTAACTGCTAATCCTAGATGTTCACATACTTTTGCCACTCACAGATATGTAATTTTGGATATTTTTTCTTAATAAATAAATGACTGAGTATACCATTTTTGTCTTGTTTGTTTAATAAATGATAAATTCCTCATTTTCGGATTGAATATCTCTGGTGGGGGACCAGATATGAACCTGAAAGTCCTCTGTAGTAGCATTCTGCTGTAAAAATTGTGATTTTGAGATTGGAGGTACACTCTGCAGGGCAGTGGACATTGAGGGCCAGATTTGAAGAACCAGCCCGATCTATCATGTTGGTACAGATGTAAAGTTGGCGTGCGTGATTAGATTTATCCAAATATGGAATTACAGTGTTCGTTTGGGTGTTTTACAAATGAACAGTGTCATAAACAGAGCTATGGTGTTGTTTCTCCTGTGATAAAAGCAGTAAGTGACTGCAGCTCAGAAGTTACTGCTGTTATCACAGGAGAAACAACACCACAGCTCTGTTTATGACACTATTAAAATTGCACTTTCTTTCCCCCATAAAAAAAAGAGGAGTCTCAAACCTGAAATGTTCTGCATGCACACTATACTTACCTAGGTACCCTCTAAAAAATTTAAGACAGACTCAAACTGTTCCTATTATAAATTGATCCTAAAATTGGAACTGTGAGCAATCTTGAGCATTACAATTGGACTTAAGTTCAAAGTCTAAGGAACACAAATGTGCAACATCTTTATATATGGCCATGTACCTTGTAACATGCTCTAGAGATCAGTTTTTGGTCCAAGGAGCTAGTCCAAAATGTTTGAAAATTGGTATACATGCCTTATTTCTCATGGTAAACTAAAAAGGCATTGGAACCCATCAAGTCTGCCATGATAGATTTTCTAGTACATTGAAAATTTGCCCAAAATTACAAAAATCTTCTCCTCATGAACCATAGGTCAAATTGACTTGAACTGTGGTACATATGTGTGGGATACATGTCTTTCTATAGGGTGATAAGCAATAAGGAATCAAATAAAAATTGGCTGAACTATTTACACATTGGTAAATTGACAACTGCTGCACATATTTCTTGTGTTCATAAATGTTATATTATGTTTAACAATATCTTTATCCTCTGCTAGATGGCGCTGTTTGTCTTGGATCGAGCCAAATTACACTTTGAAAGAAAAAAACTTTTTTATTTGTAGTGTTTATGCACCCAGTAGCCATTTTAGTTCAGCACAGTGAAGAATACGCGTTGAATCATTCTGTTTGTGTAAAGCCTGGAAGAAGCTTTGCTTGTGAGTTTGTCATTCATATTTCTATTTTGTAAACTTTTGTGATTGTATTTGGTGAGTTTTGCTGTTGTGCTTAGTGCATATAGCTTAAGATTGCATTGTACACTGAATTGTATGTACTGATAATGTATGTTAAAGGGTCATGAAACCTCCCTCTTTCAGCTGAAGTCTACCTCTCAATATTTATGAAAAATGCAACTTAAATGGGCGTGGATGGCTGTGCGATGAAGGGAGGGGGAGTGGGCATGGCAGGGAAAGGCAGGGGAGGAAGAGGGGGTGAGCCTTCAGAACACTCACAATAAAGATTGATAGTGACAAAAAGTTTGCAGTGGCAGCAGTACACAGGGCTCTGATGAGGCAGAGGACTTCTCTCCTCCTGAATCCCCAGGGCTAAATGGAGACACAATAGATAGGGGTGCAGGTCCTCTGCCTATCTATTTGAACCATTAGCCCCTGGCATGACTATGGATGAAAACAAAACACAAACGGAGGCAGCACAGATGGGAGAAGTGTCAGAATGGTAGCTAGCTAATAGGGTTGAGCTTTTCACAAATAAAAAGGCGAAGGTTCTTCCCTTCAACACCGACTCTCGTTGCATAGCTTTGCACGCGATGGCCCGCTGGTGCCCTTGGAGCTTTAAGCAGTTTGGTTAGCTTAATAGGCAAGTAAAACTGTCATGGTTAAAAATTAGACACGTACCTCATTTGAAGGGATGGAAAAGTCCCCGGGACTTAGACCGCATCATTGTGTAGACGCAAACTGCTTTCATGAGCAAGTCCGACGTCCAACTCTCTCCAATTCTCATAGCTCTCCCGAGAAAACGCACTCGAACACTTACACCACTGAAACAAACACCTCCAACCCATTTGAATGCCTCTCTCACCTACTACGTCTGTAGGAAAGCACCACGTGCTGTCATGAATAATTAAAAGACAATATCTTCTCATAGGATAAGAACACGCAGGCTCATGAATAATTGAGACACTCACACGTCATCGAAGTACTATAGTACATTGCCACGTCACTGCCTATGACATGTGACAGGAAGAGATTTTAAACCCAGAAGATGAAAATAGTGGAAAAAAGCTCAAAATGAACCGGTTTTCTCCTACAATTAAAATTAACGGATGTTAAGATTGTCTTTTATGATGTGCGACACAAACGCCTCTGTTAAAATCTCAGAAAATGTAGTTTAGTGTTTCATGACACTTTAAATAAGCGTTTTTGTATTTCTTTTCAGTTTCACAAGAAATGTAAGAGAAAATTGTCAAGAGAAATTACATGATTGCACTTATGGAACAAAGTAAAAAGAGTTAACTTTACTTTTTGCCTGAGCGGTCATTCAAGCCTCTCGACAAGCTGAAATGTGTTTAGCTATCTGCATAGGCTCACTCAGAAACACATGAGCAGAGAACAGAAAACTGCTAAATGAATTAAAAATCTGCCATTGATCCAAATGCGTTGAAATATTGTGTATGTGGGATACATTTCTCTGTGTTCAAAACCTTTACATATGGCCATGTACCTTGTAACGTGCTCTAGAGATCAGTTTTTCGGTTAAAGTAGCTATGACCATCCTGAGCCGAGATATCTGTGAACAGCTGTATAACCAAAATTTGTTGTGTGCCATGACACAAAGATGGCAGCTGTAGCTAAACCAAGTAAAATAAAATAGAAAATAATTTAAAAACTGGTGGTTTTGCAATGCCAATACATAGAGGTAGTCACTAAAATAAATAGAAAAATTAAAAACGGTCGAGCAACCTGCATTGGGCCACTTGAGATGGAATGACCCTTATAGAAACCTTATTTACAAATAGATTAGCAGTGATTAACAGTAAGTTTGTGCATTAGTTTGGAATTTGTGTTGTATATTTCATGTTAAAAATATTTCCATGTTTATATCTAATGTGAGGAAATATAGGCTTTACAGATGATAAAAATTCAAACAGAAATAAAAAACTAAACTGTATACTATTATTTAAAAACTTTTTAAAAATACAAACATGACAATATTTCTGACCAAAATATTGATATTGATTTATTTGATTTATTTGAAACATGACGTGTGTTAGAAATACACAGGCATTAAGTCTGATCCCACACATTTGGTGGTCCCATTTTTCCCCTCAGTCAAAATGTTCTGGATCTATCACTGTCAATGAAAGACTATAAAGGCAATCAAACACTGTCCAAAAGCCAGGATGTAGCCTGTTGTTTAACTCTAAACAATGTATTTACCATAATATTTTAAAACATAGACAGACTGATAATGCAGTCAGTACCAGTTCACATGAAATGAAGGTATGTTGCCTCTTCAGATTAACAGCATTAAGGAGTTTCACCACCCTCTGGAGGATGATGGCCTTGCCCCTCTCCATGGAGACAATAAGATGGCAGCCACCAAGGAACAGCCACCAAGTCCCACAAACAAAGATTGCAGCCTTCCCGAGAATAACCTTCAGGTAGGTTAATCAGGTTTGAGCAACTGGGTGCACATACAATACGACCTGAATCCATGAATGTAAATTAAATTTTATGATAAACATCTCTAATATTCCTCACTATCCCACCCTACCAGCAGGCTAGTGGTTTGAGTGCGACTTTGTCTGACCTGAAGGTGGCTCTGCAAGATCTGAGCACCGAGCTGCGAGAGGAGCGTCAGAGCTCCCAGGAACTAACACAGCAGTTTGCCCGAGCTAAGGCCTCCTGGGAGGTGGAGCGCACTGAGCTCAAAAGCCTCATCACCCAGGTGCTGGTTTAATTACTGTTTCATTCGCTGCAATACAGAGCTGTGATTTAGCCCCTAGTGTGCCCCTACTGAATCTGAAAGTTAATAGATTTAAAAGGTTATTAGCCACAGAGCTAAGGCTAAGAGTCCACTTAGACATTTTGTAATTGTCACTGATGCCATTAATAAGACCTCAAACATTGATTTGGCTATGGTGAATTAACTGTGTTCCATTTCATGAAGCCTGATGGCTAAATGCAGCAATCATTTGCAAACCTTTCAAACCAGACACTTAACACCAAGCTTTGAATCCGCACTATTACAACAAACCCTGTCTGAACCACACAATGTTCCAAATGAAGGCTGAATAAAACACCACATTCCTGTTTATAGCACCATCATCAGATGAAATTTAAAACCTGTAAGTCAATGTTGTTTCATTTTGATTCAAGGGAAAATTAGTACATTAAATAAACCCTTAAATAAGGATGGGCTTACTTAATAAATGTTATTTAATGTTACTTTTCCATTCAGCTAATATAACTGCTAAGCCTAAATGTCCACTTGTACTAAGATATGCTTTATTCTAAATTAATATCATTGTTTGTAACCAACTTATTAAATAATCACTTCAGTATACACCAAGTTGGGCTACACACAAACAGTCAGTTCGTTCCAAAAATCCTTCCAAGTTACTCAACTGAGCTAACAGCATTGGCATAAAACAGTGTCATATTCCATCGAACACTGGTAGAGACAACCTTCTGGCTGTTAAAACTGTGTCCAACTAGTTTGCCAGTCTGATCTTAATACAAATGCATAACTGACTGAACAAATTAAACTGAGGGAATTGAGCACAATTTACAATATGGCACATTATGCGTGGTAGTAAATGTTGTCTTGTTATATCAATAACATCAAGGCCATATTATAGTATTCATCAGTGGCTTCCATGCAAATATGCTATAATTCTTGCCAATCTTTAATTATCTGCCACAATTGTCTCTCTTTAATTCTTTGCCACTCTTGCCCCCTTTAAAATTGGTCTGGTCATACAACAGGCTACTGTGTCTTTAGTATTTGTTTACATTTCCCCTGGCCCTGAAATTAGCTCTACCATTGGTGGAACAGAACTGCTCACCTGGGCTCTTTTTTCTGGTCTTGTGCCAAAACTGTCTCATGTTTTCCAGTTCTCAGTTGTACGTGTGTTTATTTATATGAGCTTGTAGTCATAGAAAACCCCAGGTTTTCATGAAAGTGGATGGGGTGGTTTTTGGATAGGAAAGAAGGCTTGCCAGTGTTCTCATTGCAATTGCAAAAGCTGCTTTAAAATTACAACTCTGTGTATTTATTAAATGTTATTATTATATAACACTTACACTTAGACATCAGTAACTTCCTTCAGCCATGAAGAGTACAGAGTGTATAATTCCAATGTGTAATTGCTATAGTCTTCATCACACCGGGGCTACATTCTTTTATTCAGGTTCAAAGTTATTGATTATACATTGAAATGTTCATGTAAACCAGAGAGAGATTAAGAAATGCTAACATAAGAGATATATATATTGTATATTATTGAAGAATATGTTAAATACAGTCTGCTTAATAACTTAATTATCAAGCCAGATGAGATGGAGGGAAGAAACAGATGCATTGTTTGTGTATCAGGCAGAGAATTTGGGTGGGGTGGGGTGGGGGAAGGGTTGAGGTTAGAAAGTGATGATGGATAGGAACAACAGAAAATGCTGCAGACTAGAGCAAGGAAAAAAGAGCTTGCTGAAGGAAAGAACAATGGGAGGTGTGGTCAATTTATTGCTCATGTATTCTTATACATCATATCGGATTGCTATATCATAATATATCTAAAACGTCCCTGCCTTCTGTGTTTCACCAACGCTTATGCTTGGTGTCTCAATCACTGCAGCAAACGTTAACTGATTTGAGAGCTCTCTGAAGGGAGCTCTGTTTGGTCCCCCACAGCCCCAACCGCCCTCCCTTCCTGTCACTCCTCCTTATCCTCCACACTGCTTTTGTTCTGTGATGTGTGCACAAAAAAAAAACACAAAACGGGACAATATAAGCATGAAGAGAGATGATATTTAAGAATAATTTTGGATACTATTCTGTATATGGTTTCTCAGACCCTAATAACAAAGCTGTTCACTTAATCCATCTTGTGATATATTACAGTGGAGATAAAGCATGTTGAATTGATAAGTTAAAGGAAATTAATGCACATTAATTTCAGTAATATTCTGAGATCATATAGATATTGCAGACGCAAAGCCATTTTTATTGCCTACTGCCCACATCTGGTATCATTGATGAACGGACAAATTTCTGGCTATTTGAAATCCTTCAAAGTCCTTCCACAAAGCTCCTGTGTAATTTAAGCATTTCTATGCCACGGTGTATGTGTGGCACATCTTGTAGCTGGGCCCTTTATAAAAGCAAGTGCCAAACACCTCATCAGCACTGGCAACGTGGCATTGTTCCACCAGCTGCTCTACTGCTCCACCCTGCGTCTGGCTCTTTCCCATAGTTCTGAGTAAAACATAGATTTTGGAAGAAGGGGCTTGGGTTTGGAATAAATTAATTTCTCCTCAACAGTGAACACAAACACTGTTAACTTCATTTAACTATTCACAATAAAGCTCATTAGGCTTTGTTTTCCATTGTGAAAAGGGGGAAATATGGCAAACTCCACTCAAACCTGACTCTAATCACGTAATCATCTCATGCCAGGTTCCTTTGGGGTTTATTTGGCCTGCTGGGGTGTGTGACTAATGATCTTCCCAAAAGGCCTGGGTTTTTATAACATAACCTACATGGTCAGATAAAAAGTGTGAGTAGCAGCTTACGCTTTGATCCTCAGCTTGATACAGTGTAATGGAGAAACCACAAAAAGGGATTAGAGACAAAAACAAAGACTAGGTTTTCTGAATATCTGCGTTTAATTAGGTTTGAAGTAATATTTCTATTTGTTGTGTTTTGTTGTCTGTACATTTAGTGGATGGTTCTTCTGTCAACAGATGACTATACTCTGGTTAGCACTTTTCCATGATCACGCTGTCACCATGGTTACTGTTCCCCCATTAGCACATAAAGTATTCAATCCTCATTTGTCTCTCCCTACTCTTTCCAGCTGGAGGGGAAGGCAGGGAAGATGTCTGCAGCTGGTAATGACATGGATCCTCCAGATCTGAAGGGGGCTCTGAAGAGGGAGCGCGAGGAAAACCAGCACCTGCTGGCAGACTCATATGCTGCAGTGATGGATCTGACCAAGCAGTTACAGATTAACGAGAGAAACTGGAGCCGGGAGAAGCTGGAGCTTCTTGAACATTTCAATCAGGAGAGAAACCAGTGGGAGCAGAGGCTCCATGATGCCCAGAGCAAGAGCACACAGGTTAGAGGTCACACTTATGTCACTAGTCATAGGAGTTCATCTTTATTTAATTTCTCGCCTTGATTCTATTTGTCAGGATTACTAACAAGTTTGTGAACTTTTTTTAAAAGTTGTAAGTGTGTCATGAGGCTAAGATAAAATGTACCTTTATTGATCTCATAGGGGAACTTCATGATGTTATGATGTTTCACACTATGTTATGCCTGTCATGCCCCTTACTGGAAATTTAGCAACATTCTGTGTTCAAATTATATATGCTGTTTGTCTGGCTAGCTTCCTTTGAATTTCTTTGATACAAAATATGATAAGATTAACACACACTCACTCACCTCTTAAACAATTGAGCTATTTTGTGTTACCTCCTGATTGTTCTGTGGAAATTTACTTATTCAGCCTCCTCATGAGTATAATAAGAAAGTACCCCATGAGGGAGAGATAGAAAGACCCTGATCTCTATATGACTGAGAAATTAAATTGTTCTAAATAAGCATGCTAAATCTGAAACAAAATATGTTGCTTTTCAGTCTCTTAATTGCAATGGAATATCCACAGATGCACCCACAAATGAAACAACTTTGCAGAGGTAACATTATTTCTAATTTGTGACCCTGTGATACATTAGAGTTCTAAAGTCATTTTCAGTGTCAGATTTTCATTTGTTTCTTCTGTCTATTCAAACCTGCTGTTTCTCTGCAGAACCCAACCGATTTCCTCTTTGTCAGACCTCGAGAGTTTGCTGGATGTCGCTTCTTTCCTTCCACATAATGAGGTCAATGGAATCGCTGAGGGGAAGGCTGGGAAGCACCAGTTTAATGACCTTGTAACCCGCAAAGATCTGAGTGGCCTCAATCAGAAGAACTGGAAGTATCTCAGTAGCGAGTCAGCTTCTCTGGAGAAGACTGAGCCCTTTAAAACCTGGGACTGCCCCAGCACAAGCTTTCCAGAGCTACAACTGAGTGTGGAGCATGTGCAAAGGAGTTACACTGCCCCAGACAAAACAGGTATCCGAATATACTACAGCCCTCCAGCTGTCAGGAGGATGGAAAGGAAGGTCAAGGATCTGAGCTTAAATGATGCCCAGCTGGGACTCAGATTTTTCAGTGCGACTAACTCTGATCAAGCGGTACTGCCTCAACCAACACAAACGTCATCATCACAATTGTCATCCTCTTATGAGCAGTGGCTAAGCTCATTATCCCAGCAGCACAGGGACCTACTGGAGGGCAGGACGGGAAGCTCTGGGGCCCTCCACACCCTTGAGATTTCTGCAAATCTGAGTGACGACATGAAGGAGATGACCAATTGTGTTCGGCAGGCTATTCGTTCCAGCTCTCTTGAGAGGAAATGCAGCAAAGATGCAGGAAGTCAGACTGTGGGCTTCACCAGCACTGGAACACAGACAGCTAAGTTTGTCAGTGTGGGCTTGCAGACAGAGAGTCCAGCCTCCCCAGCCTCCAGAGGGGCAGGATTTCATGGTAAGGTGTGGTCTCCACGCCCATCCACCTCACTCACTTCTGCACGATCCCGCCAGATCTCCTCGTCACTGGAGAAGGTGCACGGCCGCATCGACCGACCCTGCTGCTCACCAAAATACGGCTCACCCAAGCTCACAAGAAGGGTCTCTGCTTCATCCTCATCCTCCAAGCTGGAGACATCTTCTACCTCCTCAAGAGATCGGAGCATGTGGAATCTGCCAAACCGTAGCATCGCCCAGAGTGGATCTGCATGGGCTCGGTCCACCACGACCCGTGACAGTCCCGTACTCAGTGGCCTCAATGATGGTCTGTCCAGCCTCTTCAGTGTTGTGGAGCACACCTCCAGCATGGAGTCACTCTGGAGGGGTGACACATGCCCTGGAAGGCAAGCTGCAGGCAAGCCCTCTTGCCCCAGTGTTGGCATTAGCCTTGGTGAGTCCAGCACTCAGAAGTACGGCATTGTGCAGGAGTTCTTTCAGAATGTGTGTGGACGGACATTGCCAGGAGAGAAGACTGCAACCATAGATGAGCCCAAGCCTGAGTGTCTCACTGGTGCCCTGATGGGAACAGACAGCGTCACTAAGATCGTCAATAAGAGGTTCATGAGACAGACATTGCGGGATGATGCAGTAGTCAGTGAGAAGGAGTCTCATTCAAGTGCCAGTAGTCCAGAGGTGAGGGTTGACAAATTAAGTAGAATTTCACAAGGTCCAAAATAATCTGAACTCTACTATGAAATTATGACCATAAAGCCATGATAATTGTACTTACAATACTAATCCACTTGATTGATATTATCACTAGTTTAAGGCCATACTACGGGCCATATTTAGACTCAAAAGATACTTAATCAAGGTCATGACATTTGCTATTATTCATTCTCAAATGAATTTATTTTACCCTTGTTTTGGTTAATTGTTGCTCTCCCCTAAAAAAAAAAAACATGCCCACACTTTAATGGATAAACTGACTAGGGACTAATACAATTACAGCTCAGTTTAAGTTGGTGTAGTTTATAAATTATTTTAAGAATCAGCATGCCAGACAGTGGGCCCTATAAAATAAATAAATAAATAATTTTTTTAATGGAAAAGTAGCATTTATTTTGTCATAATTGAATGCTTTTTTTGTCTTAATTTATGGGTTTGTGTTGCTTTCTTTATTTTAATATTCTTAAATTAATACCAATAATATAAAATGTCTGCTTTTCACAAAATGTTCTAGATGGTACTCTTAATCTCTGACCTAGTGAACTAGAAACTTAATAAAAATGAGCAATTTAAACTCAACAGTGTAATCCATATATTAAAGTGCAGTAGTCCATGCAAATTATATTATTTGAAGTGGATCAATTCAAGGTTTACATTAGTTAATCTTCTTGCACGTAAATTTACACAATCTCAGGAGCACAAGTTTTTACTGGAAAATTTACTGGATTTTTATGAATTCAGTATTCATATGAACAATTTCCGAATAAATCCATTCGTATCCAGCTTGATAAATGAGGCTCAATGTTTAGTGTATATATAAATTGCATTACATTGCATAAATATTGCGATTACAATAAATTGACAGACAAAGACTCCTGGTCAAAGTAGATATCACACAAAAAATAAGTACCTACATTCAGGGTCAAAATCACATGTAACTGAGGCACTCAGTTACATGGACACACAGCTGCACATTGGACACAGCTGTGCAGTGTTCACAATTTTGGTATTAACTCCTCATTAGAGTCTGTTTAACTGCCTTCTGTCAAATGTTATTTCCAGTATTCATAACAGTTAATGAACATTATTCAGTTAACTGCTATAAGAGAGGAAACATCTTTAATGAGGTGTAATCAAGTGTCATTAAATACAAATTTCCTGTCAGTGGTGGTGCATGGGTTCTATGTGTTTGACGGAGGTGATATGGAGAAATAATGAACAAAGAATATTAAACACATAGCAAAGCTATAAATGCCATATCAATATTTCAGCCTGTAGCCTTACTATAGCATAATCAGTACATGCTTCATGCAAAAGCAGTACACAGTGTAAAACAAAAAGTGGCATGGCTGCTTCTGGTATAAAATGGGCTTCATCTGCAAACCCAAGATACCTGCGTCTGTTGTTTAAAACTTTTAAAGGAGTTGTACTAAATGTTATTGGAAATGTAGTAAACGTTAGTAGATATACAGGGTATAACATAACTGAATAGTGACTTTAGTGTTCATATATTGGTTCCTCAAATGGTTAACCATGTATTTATATACCATACCTACTCTGAATTTTGAAGTTTGTTCTAGGAGCCGATGAGTATAATTCAGTGTTAATAAGTTTGTTTTAACATATTAATAGTAAGTCATTTCTTCCTAGGATTCATCTTGTGACTGCAAATCACAGTCCCTCACCTCTTGTTTTGCTCGCTCCTCCCGCTCCACTGTTCGGCACACCCACAGTCAGTGCAAGCACCGCATACAGGAGACTGCCTTGGGAAACGACGAGAGATTGGATGTCAGCACTGAGTGATGGAAAAGAGGGCATGACTTCTATCACTGCTTTAAGACAAACACATGCAGATACTGCCTCACACATACTACCACATAAATGCACTGCCATGTATAAACTTGCACATAAACAAACACAAAGCCACAGTAGAATACATCAGGACATTTCCAAGAACCAGTGATTAGCAAATGGATTGATGCCAAGGAATATCACTCAGCCAGCCTGACCTCCGTTTTGAGGTCACTAGCCTGTATCCAACCAGCAGGACAGCTCAACTCTGCCATCTTAATGAACAGGCCTTTGGATAAACATGAGGGATCACTCTTCTGTGAATAATAGGGGTTGATATGCAGAGTAACAAGTAGAATGAAAACATGTAGAATTAAGTTGCCTGACAAAAAAGACAGTGATTTTTTTGTGCATTACACTGCTCAAATCCCAGTTGGATTTAATGGATTTAGAGATTTACTTTCTAAAGATTTAGGTAATTAAGGCCTCAAACAGACATCTACAGGTTTTATTTTCATCCCCATAATCACAAACAAAAATGGTTCCATGGTGTAAATCTCACAGTTCATCATTCTCATTCATGCTGCACTGGGGAGCTTCTTTAAAAGCATTATTTTGTATTTTGCTATATTACTGTAAAATGACTATGATGTGTGACAGACTGAACATGCTTATTCAGAACACATGATCAAGTTAGTTTTAGTGTTTATTTCGGACTAGTATGGAAGGCACAGGTTAGCCAGGATTTTCTAAGATGGCATTTTTATAAATGGGGGTAGTTGAAAATCTGTGTATGTACCTCCTCATTGTGATTACCCAAGAATGTCATTGATTAAGATCTCTGTTCTATCCATCATCCCTTTCTTCTCACAAGATTAGAGTCTTAGAGTTTGTCAATCAACATTAACTTTTATGAAGCCATGACAGGAGTTTATTATTGGCAGATGTACATTTTAATTATTGGACACACTATTTTCAAACTTTAAACTATGTATTTATAACTGCCTAAGATTAGAATGGTGCTATACAAATTAAAATCTTTATCATATTTTATGTGATTTGCAGAGCAGTGACATTTCAGTCTTTAGCTGAATGTGTATGATTGCTAGTGATAAAATATTTAATATGTAATATTTAATCTAGTTGACTGGTAGATGATGCAGTCAGCATTAAACACTGTATGGGGTGTAGAATGATGACCTTGAAAAAAATGCAGACTTTTCGCTGCTATCAGAGCGCTTTCTATACACCCACACACTTTTGCTCTATCCCACTACTTGTTCACACATATACACACACACATACACAAAGTGTACAGAGCCTCTCTAAATGGCAAGCCATGATGGTCAGGCTCCTTTGTATGTTAGCCACTTTCTGCCTCAGCTCTTTAATAAAAAGGGCATTAACAGTGAGTCACATTTCTTCATTGCCATTAACTATGGTACTGTCCACAGCATCTGCCATAAAATGTCATTACCAGTCTGTCAATACTTCAAGACACCTCTTGCGTTATACCTCTCGCTGCTACCTCTTTTCTGCAGTTCAGTCTTACTACTCCAAATTCGTTCCTTTTTTGTTTTGAAGGTCTCAAGTGTGCCTTTTTATCATTTAGAAGAAATGAAGATGTTGCATTCAGTATTAGACAGTAAGGAGCTGCATGCAGTGAGAGCACTGGTCAAATTTGCAGGGGACTCAGTAAACACCCATATTTCATTCTTATCTTAAAGCCCAGTATATGCTCCAAAATCTACTGTGGTAGCAGCCATGACGCATCGAACAATTCCCAGCAATGAACTACTCAGATTTTGGTCATTGAACATTTAGTCATAACTAATCATTGCAGCCACAAGACACTTCAGCATCACACTTGTCTAAGGCTGGCATTTGCTGTAGAGGAAAATTTCATACCTGACATTTGGGTGGTTTTCACACTGGGCATGTTTGCTGCAGTCTGAATCCGAGTGCGATTGTTCCTGGTGCCTCCCATGGTGTTAGTCTGGACTCACTATATTGTATTTATTTATTTATTATTTTTTTTGGTGTTATTATGCACAGCAGATATTATGCGCAGCAGTGGACCTCTTCTGTGTCCCACAGCGTTCCCCTGTCACTCATGGTACATGCGTGTTGTGGAAACTAATGATGTCATCATCAGCTAAAATGCAGGTTACCTTAGTTCCTGAACATGTGCAAACCTGAGTATGAGTTGCGCTCACATTCATGAGAATCTTGGCACAGTTCCAGTGCAACCAAAACCAGGCCACCTCCTACAGGTATTCTCGGGTTTGGTACTGCGGTGCGGTTCCTGGTCCGCATGACAGCTTTCACATTACCAATTTTTCATTCAAACCGTGCTCTGTTTGCGACTAAACTACCAGTGTGAAAGCTGCCTTAATACTCTTTGCCTCAATGTGTATTGTGTATGTTGTTGAGCTTGTTCTAAATGATCCCTAAAAATGCACATAGGCTCATGGGAACTCCAGCCAAGTGCTTTAAAACCTTATCTACAAATCTAAAGGACCAAGTTCCAATAGTGTAGTTTCAGTAAATTACTTCCAAACAATTACACAAATTGTCCAGGTTCTTGGTTCATAAGGTCAAAAGAACCGATTCATCTCATAAACAAGCCCTTACTCATCTTCCCTTATCATTCCGCATCCACCTCCCATAACATCTAGCAATACTTAAATGACATAGTAGCTTAATACCATTTGCTAAATTATTGAGAATGCTTGTATATTTCGTTATTTCCCCTCTTTTTTTAAAAAACATTTATTAAATAAATTACTGAGTCAAACAATCTTTAATATTGTAACTTTAAACATACTGTACATATGCAATTTATATTCTTTCTATCTTAGTCTAGAAAAACTCCAGAATGTCTCCGCTGAAGTGGCTTGACCTTCAGAGCTCATATCCTCCCCTTCAATAAAATAAGAACCTTTCTGTGTAAATAGCTCCATTCTGGGGAAGACAATATGCCACAATAAAACTGGCTGAAATTGTTTTTGTCTGGGAAAGGATTGGCTTGGTTGTTGCCTCAAATAAATCTTTCCTGGTTGTTAAAATTCACAAATAAATGTTTGTTGAAACAAGCCTCGGTTTGTCTGTCAAGTTTTTTTCTTTTATTAATTTTAAAATTATTTTATTACTAGCATAAGTGCATACAGTGGGGTCCAAAAGTATGAGGCCACATTGAAAATTTGTTGTTGTTTTTTTTTTCATTGAACTGGAATGTTTTAGAATAAAAATATAACAAAGAAAAAAAAAAATCATTTAAATGTAAGCAAATCTTGATGTTGTCCATGTTAAATCCTTAGACTTATGGCTTCCACTGAAACATGAGTTCAGACAACACTGATGGATTTGATATAACATGGTTCATTAGGTTTTACACAAACTTGTGGAGTCCATGTCAGCTTGAGTGCACACTGTCATTAAAGCAAAAGGGGGACATACCAAATACTAAGAATTTTTTTTTTTACTGAGTTATTGCTGGTAATGTAATTTGTAATGAAAAACAGAAGCATTTTTAGTAGTTGTCTTAGACACCACTGTATGTGCAATTTTGTTTCTCAAAATCTTGCTTGGCCTTGAAGCCTATTTACATACTGACATACATTTAGCACCCTTATTTCTCTGTCTACCTTCCAGGCCCAGATGTTGTTCTAGTGGCTGATTTGAGCAGATGCAGGCAGACATGATGAAATAGCATGCAACACATGCTGACAGAGAATGAGAGTAAAAGAACTAGGGAAAAGAGGAAGGTTAGATTCATGAACATAAAGCAAACTAGGGCAGAAAGAAGAATGTCTAGAGGTAGTCTCTGGGTGTGGTGCAAGAGGACACAGAGAGAGAGAGAGAGAGATCATGGAGAGGGAGTGAGCATGTGCTGGTGCTGGGTTTACTTCCTGGGAAAATCTGTGATTCTTCCATGAGACATTTTTTCCCTCTGACTCATTTTCCCTTTTTTTTTTTTTAGTTTATGTTTAAATATCAGCATGAGTTTCACAGGATGTGACCTAACACTGATTTCATTCAAAATTAACCCAATCATTGCTGGAACATGGGACCAAAATCAGGAGGGGGAGAAAAGAGATAAAGATGAAAAAGAAATTAGATTCACAGTCACCGTCATCCATCCATCCATACGTTTATTTCCTGTGCCACTTATCCTACACAGGGCCGCAGGGATCCTGGAGCCTATCCCAGGGGACTCTGGACACAAGGTGGGGGACACCCTGAACAGGGTGCCAACCCATAGCAGGGCACAATCACACATCACAGACCCATTCACACACTACGGACAATATAGACACCAATCAGCCTACAAAGCATGTTTGGACTGGGGGAGGAAACCCCTAAGCACAGGGAGAACATACAAAGTCCACGCACACGGGGCGGAGGGAACTTAGCCCTCAACCCTGGAGGTGCAAGGGAAATGTGCCCCCCAGAGGACGTGAATCTTGTGAGTGTGCACACACTTGCCTTCTGAAGATGCCAGTTGACATAGGTAAATTAACATAAAGCATGAGTAAACAGGTCAGGTATTTCAAACTGACCAATCAGAGTCTACTTAGCCAGACCGGAAGTGTGAAGT